>NC_138375.1:93318940-93364238 GCF_054177405.1 Leptonychotes weddellii | reverse complement strand
GCAACCCTCAGTGAGATTAAGAATTCCTCATATCAGTGAGGTCATATGATACAGGTCTTTCTCTGATTGACTTATTTCGCTCAGCATAATACGCTCCAGTTCCATCCACATTGTTGCAAATGGCAAGATTTCAGGGTTTTTTTGTTTGTTTGTTTGTTTTGATGGCTGCATAATACTCCATTGGGTATAGATACACCACATCTTCTTCATCCATCTGTTGCAGGATGCTCGTGTTTCTGTGCAGAGGCAAACTACTGTCACCTATTGCTATTGTTTGCTTCTGTATAACCTAGGCTGATACTTGTGTGTCTATTTATTCATTTTTGTTTTTTCACAAATGGTATGAAGCTTCTGATTTAATGCTTTGTTTAGGTGACTGACCCTAACACTGACTCACTGTTAATTTTTTAAGTAATACTTTTTTGAGATAGAGGTCACACACCATACAATTCACCCATTTAGAATGGACAGTTCAGGGGCGCCTGGGTGGCTCAGTTGGTTAAGCGACTGCCTTCAGCTCAGGTCATGATCCTGGAGTCCCGGGATCGAGTCCCGCATCGGGCTCCCCACTCGGCGGGGAGGCTCCTTCTCCCTCTGACCCTCCCCTCTCTCATGCTCTCTGTCTCATTCTCTCTCTCAAATAAATAAAATCTTTAAAAAAAAAAAAAAGAATGGACAGTTCAGTGGTTTTAGTATATTCACAGAGTTGTGCAACCATCACCACATCAATTTCAGAACATTTTCATCACCCTCTCCCCAAAGAAACCGCTACCGATTAGCACTCACTCCTTGTGTTCCCCCCGCCCCCCGTACTAGGCTGTCACCAGTCTTTCTGTTTCTGGATTTGTCCATTTTGCACATTTCCTCTACATGTAATCATGCAGTATGTGGTCATCTGTGACTGATTCTGTGGCTTGGCATAATGTTTTCCACATTGTCAGTTGTAAGAGTGATTCCTGCCATTATATGAAACAAGAAGCAAGTTTGAGGATTCTTGGCATCCCTAGTCATTTGGAAATTTAACAGTGAAAAATTTAAATTTATTACCAAACATTGATAGAGTTTTTTTTCCTTTAAGTAGTTTGTAGCCTCAACTCTTTGATAACTGTAGTAGTGCTTCTGTTTTTCAGTCCATAGTTTCTCATGGTTCGTCTCCCCCTCTGATTCCCCCCTTCATTTTTCCCTTGCTACTATCTCTCTCTCTCTCTCTCTTTTTTAACATATAATGTATTATAGGTTAAAATATATATGTATATATATAATGTATTATTTGTTTCAGAGGTAAGAGTCTATGACTCTAACTGTAACAGTGCTTCTGTTACATTGCCTCTTGACTAATACCTGAACATTATAGGGACACAGTTGTGATGATGTGGTCCTTAAGTTATGCTAGAGAATATGGTAATTGAGTAGTGCTCCATGAACCTGAGACTTATTTTTGGGTTGCTTTTGTTTTTGTTTGTTTTTTTTTTTTTTAAAGATTTTATTTATTTATTTGAGAGAGAGAAAGAGACAGCACGAGAGGGAAGCAGGTCAGAGGGAGAAGCAGACCCCCCGCTGAGCAGGGAGCCCGATGTGGGACTCGATCCCGGGACTCCAGGATCATGACCTGAGCCGAAGGCAGTCGCTTAACCAACTGAGCCACCCAGGCGCCCCTTTGGGTTGCTTTTGTAAACATTGGTGAAATATAACACACACATAGACAATGGCACAGGACGTGTGTATGAAATAATGAATAAAAAGAAAGCAAAATCATCATGTAGGTCAAGAAATAGAACACCTCCAAGTCCTTCCGTGTGTTCCCACCTTTCCCTGGAAACCACTGTTCTTACATGTTTTTTTGTTTTTTTTTTTTAAGATTTTATTTTTATTTATTTGACAGAGAGAGACACAGCGAGAGAGGGAACACAAGCAGGGGGAGCGGGAGAGGGAGGAGCAGGCTTCCCGGGGAGCAGGGAGCCGGATGTGGGACTTGATCCCAGGACTCTGGGATCATGACCCGAGCTGAAGGCAGATGCTTAACGACTGAGCCACCCAGGCGCCCCAGTAGTCGTTATTTTTTAGAGCAGTTTTACATTCAAAGCAAAACTGTGAGAGGAAGGTGCAAAGATTTCCCATATGCCCCTGCCCTTTTACATGCGTTGCCTACCCCATTATCAGTATCCCCCCACCATAGTGGTACATGTGTTAAAATTGATGAACCTTCATTGACTAATCATTATCACCCAAAATACATAGTTAATATTAGGGTTCTCTCTAGGTGGTGGTAAATTTTTTTTTTCTTTTTTTAGTAGAGGGGGAGCATGAGTGGTGGGGGGAGGGGCAGAGGAAGAAGGATAGAGAATCTTAAGCAGGCTCCCTGATCAGTGCAGAGTCCGACATGGGGCTTGATTTCAAGACCCTGAGATCATGACCTGAGCTGAAACCAAGAGTCCGATGCTTAACTGAGCCACCCAGGCACCCCTACATTTCTTTTTTTATACTATGATAACTAAGTATTTTATACTTAACAGCACATCTCAGTTTGGACCAGCTATATTTCAAGTGCTCAGTAAATCATGTGGCTAGTGGCTGCCCTATTAGCTCATCTCTGTAGCATTCCATCCTATGGATATGTTACAATTACCTCTTCCCCCTCTGGGTAAACATCTGGACTGTTTCCAGTTTCAGGTTATCATAAACAATGCTTCTGTGAATGTTACAATGTCAATGGGATTTTAAATGATAGAATCATTTTTTTAAAAAGTGATATAATTATTTTGGAAAACACTTCAACATTATCTCATAGAGCTGAAGGTAAAAAAAAATTTGACTCAAAAATTCTCCTAGATATATACCTTAGAAAAAGAAGTGCTTGTGTGTGTGAGGGCATGTGTTCAAGATGCCCAGATCTACATTGTTCATGACAGCTCCAGATGGAGACATCCCAAGTAACCAAGTAGAATGAGTTACGGAATTTTCATACGTGACATTTTCAAAGACCGGCTTGTCAGGGTTCTTTCCAGTTTCTCCATTTCCTTGAATTCTTGTGGTTGGCAGCACCCAGTTGTAAGATGTCTTGCTTTGGAAAGAGAGAAGTGGACCAAGGAAATAATGGCAAAAACAAAAGGGGGTGAGGTCAGTTTAGGAATTGAATTTTGCTCTGCCAGGATCCACATTTCTTAGATTCTGTGTGTCACACATCAGTGTGTCTGTCTCCAGCGATGTTTATGATTCAGTCACTAGAGTTGGCAAGCTATTTTTATAAAGATCCAATTAGGCATCACCCTGATGAGCCCTCACTGAATATTTGATTTATCTTGTAGCTCTTACCATAACTAACTAGAGATCATGTAGTGATTTAATGTCTTACTGCCTTCGAAGAGACTAACCTGTGGGGGGCCTGGGTTGAGGCACTTCTGTTGATTGTAGTATCCTCAGTACTTAGCACACTGCCCCACACATATCAGCCTGGCGGCTCCAGTAAATAGCTGTCACGTGAATAAATGAATGATTGCTTTCTCAGGCAGGAGAGTGAGGCTGCCAGAAATTGGACGAGACACTGGATGGGCCACTGTAGGTGTCGTATCTGAATGCACTGGTCTCACATCACACAAGCCAAAGGGTTGACATCATTGTTCTAAACTGCTTGGGTGCCCTCCTCAGGGATTACAGTTTAACTGGCGTGGAGTGCTCCAGCTGGGGATTATACACATTCCCCAGGTGACTCTAATAGGAGAAAACGTGAGAACCTCTACTCTGTAGAAATTAGAGCAGTCATTCTTTTTTTTTTTTTTTTAAGATTTTATTTATTTATTTGAGAGAGAGCACATGAGAGGGGGGAGGGTCAGAGGGAGAAGCAGACTCCCTGCTGAGCGGGGAGCCCAATGCGGGACTCGATCCCGGGACTCCAGGATCATGACCTGAGCCGAAGGCAGTCGCTTAACCAACTGAGCCACCCGGGCGCCCTAGAGCAGTCATTCTCAATGTATGGCTCCCAGACTTTCAGCAGCAGGAGCATCTGGAAACTTGTCCTACCCCAGGCTTGCAGAATCAGCAACCTGGGGTTGGGGACCAACAATCTATGTTTTAACAAGCCCTCCAGGTGATTCTGATACACAGAAACCTTGACTCTTCAGTGGGTGTCTCAGTAGCTTCTGGGTGCTATAACACAGTACCACACACTGGGTAGCATATAAACAACATGAATTTATTTCTCAGTTCTGGAGGCTGGAAGTCCACAATAATAAGGTACCAGTGTGGTCAGGTTCTAGAGAAGGTTCTCTTCTGGGTTGCATACTGCCCGCTTCTTGTATCCTCACATGGTAGAAGGGGCAGGACGGTTCTCTGGGGTCTCCTTTGTGAAGGCACTGTTCCCATTCATGGGGGCTCCAGCTCGGAACCTAGTTAGGCCCCACCTAATACCATCACATTGGGGCTTAGGATGTTGACATTTGAATTTGGGGGGACATAAAGTGGCCTGTTATAGTGGGGTGGTACTGAGAGTTGGTTTTGTTTTTTGCCAGTAGATGGTTTAAATTATTTCCATGTACATTCTGTGTTCTTTCTGCTTCCTCCAAACAGTATTAACTTGAAAGTGTTTTCATGTGCATTTCAGCAAACCCAATCATTATGCACCAAGCAATGATGTCTACGGTGGAGACATGCACGTTCGACCCATGCTCTCTCAGCCGGCGTATTCGTTCTACCCGGAAGATGAAATTCTTCACTTCTACAAATGGACCTCTCCTCCAGGAGTCATCCGGATTCTGTCTATGCTCGTTATCGTGATGTGCATTGCCATCTTTGCCTGTGTTGCCTCCACACTTGCCTGGGATCGAGGCTACGGAACTGGCTTACTGGGTGGTGGTCTAGGCTACCCTTACAGCAGCAGCTTCGGGAGCTACGGAAGTGGCTATGCCTATGGTTATGGCTATGGTTATGGCTATGGAGGCTACACAGATCCAAGAGCAGCCAAGGGCTTCCTCCTGGCCATGGTGGCCTTTTGTTTCATTGCTGCATTGGTGATATTTGTTACCAGCGTAATACGTTCTGACATATCTAGAACAAGAAGATACTACTTGACTGTCATAATACTGAGCGCTATCCTGGGCGTCATGATGTTTATTGCCACAATTGTCTATATAATGGGAGTCAACCCAACTGCCCAGGCTTCTGGGTCTATGTACAGTTCACAGATATATGCCATCTGCAACCAGTTTTACGCATCTGCAACTCCTGGATTTTACATGGATCAGTATTTGTATCACTACTGTGTGGTGGATCCCCAAGAGGTATGGGTGGTTTTTGCCCTTGCCCCTGCTTTGGGTACAGGCACTCGGGATGCTTAATAGAATCACTTTAGGAACTTTTTTTTAAAGATGTTATTTATTTGACAGCGAGAGACACAGTGAGAGAGGGAACACAGCAGGGGGGAGTGGGAGAGGGAGAAGCAGGCCTCCCGCCGAGCAGGGAGCCCGATGCGGGGCTCGATCCCAGGACCCTGGGATCATGACCTGAGCCGAAGGCAGACGCTTAACGACTGAGCCACCCAGGCGCCCCACTTCGGGAACTTTTAAAAAGTATTGATGACAAGGCCTCACTTGTATTTAAATCAGAATGTGGAGAGGGGCGCTGGGTGTCATTGTTAAGATAGTATTAACATACCATATAATTCATCCACTTAAAGTTTGGTTCAGTAATTTGAGTATATTTAGAGTTCTGCAGCCATCACCATAATCAGTTTTTTTTTTTTTTAAAGATTTTATTTATTTGACAGAGAGAGACACAGCGAGAGATGGAACACAAGCAAGGGGAGTGGGAGAGGGAGAAGCAGGCTTCCCGCCGAGCAGGGAGCCCGATGCAGGGCTCGATCCCAGGACCCTGGGATCATGACCTGAGCCGAAGGCAGACGCTTAACGACAGAGCCACCCAGGCGCCCGCACCATAATCAGTTTTAGAACATTTTCACTATCCTCAAAAGAAGCCCCATATGAATTAGCAGTAACTTCTCCTTTCTCTAATCCTTCCAAGATTTAGCCGACTACTAATCTTATTCTATAGATTTGCCTATTCTGGATATTTCATATATACAGAATCACACATTATGTGATCTTTTATGATTGACTTCTTTCTTTTTTTTTTAAGTTTTATTTAAGTAATCTCTGGACCCATCGTGGGCCTTGAGCTCACAACCCCAAGATCAAGAGTCACATGCTCACCCCCACCCCCGACTAAGCTATCCAGGCGCCCCTGTGATTGGCTTTCATTTCACATTAATGTTTTCCAGGTTCATGCATGTTATATCAATTCCTTTTGATTGCTGCATAGTATTCCATTGTATGGCTATACCATATTTTATTCATTCATCAATTGATGGACATTTGGGCTATGTCCATATTGGCTGTTATAAATAATGCTCTGAACATTTGTGTACAATTTCTTGTGTGAACCTGTGTTTTAATTTCTCTTGAGTATATGCCTAGGGATAGAATTGCAGGGTCTTATGATGTCTCTTCTGTGTGTTTAAGCTTTTGAGGAACTGCCAGACTGTTCTCCAAACTGGTTGCACTGTTTTACCTTTACCAGAAATGTGTGAGGATTCCATTTTTATACATGCTCACCAGCATTGTTTTGTCTGTTTGATTCTATCCATGCTAATAGGTGTGAAGTTGCTAATCTTTTTCCTTATGGATTTCTAATTTTTTTTTCCCTATTTTTTTCCCCTCTCCTTACAGTGACTCAGAAATTCTCACTCTTTTACCTGAATGAGTCACTCTTTTGGGGTGAGATCATCCCCAGTAACTACCATTATTTTGAAGACTGAAATGTTTTCCCTCTGAATTTCAGAATATTTGTTGTTGGCATTCAGATGTATCTCTGGTAAACAGGGCTGAGGGTTGGTGCTCCTCTCTTACCACACCCCCATCTCTCTTAGTCCTCTGTGTGCCCAAAACCTGTAATCACTGAAAAAGGATATCACTGTTAGATGGCTGCACAGAGACCCTCCTGTTACGATGAGCAGAATCCAGGCCAGGGTCCTGTTACTGCCTCAATTTCAAGTGTCTCCAGGCCAGTGGACCACTTAACATACTTATCAGACACTGGAAGAACTGTCGGGGCAAAGGTTTCCTTGTCACAGGGCCCTTTCTTCTGAGTACACAAAAGACGACTCTAACAGAAACCACCTGCCAGACTACATGAATCACTCATCCATTTTCTCTAATTTATAGTTTGGTTAGATCCTGTCTCATAATTTATGGTAAGGTAGATCCTCTATAGATTGGAATTTACATTCAGTGTAAAAACATTTGCCCAGTGTGTGTTATGAACAAGATTATAAACATGGTTATGTATTTAAAGCTATTTCTGAGAATAACATTTTTCAAGCCCTTTCGAAGGATACTGATGATTGAGTTAATTTACTGGCCATTTTCATCTGTTAATAAAAATAAGGCCACTTGGTGCTCAAGCTTTGGAACTAGATTTCTGTAATTTAAAAGGGAATGATAGTACCTAACTTAAAGCCTGTTTTGAGTATTGAATTAAGCTGTGTATGTGTTGTTAGCCTCAGCCCAACATTTTATATTTCTAAAATGTAACTATCAGTTTTATATCTGTCAAACCACAGATATGTAGTGTAGGGCCTTAGGTTTTTACTGAGGGTGGATTAGGATAAAGTAAACAATTAAAATCTGTGTCAATATCTTTAATCTCTTTTTAGGCAATTGCGATTGTACTGGGGTTCATGGTTATCGTGGCTTTTGCTTTAATAATTTTCTTTGCTGTGAAAACTCGAAGAAAGATGGACCAGTATGACAAGTCGAATATTTTGTGGGACAAGGAACATATTTATGACGAACAACCCCCCAATGTTGAAGAGTGGGTAAGTGTTTTAAAAAAAAAAAAAATCAGCAAATGTCCGGTATTTTATTAAAACACCAGGTTTCTGTCTCTAAACCTGACCTTTAGTGCTTTGTGAAACTATGTTCTTAGAATTACTGTTTTTGTTTGTTGCAAAAGTTGTGCCCTCATGTTTTACTCAGATCTTTAAAGAAGGTGCTATGATAAGTGGAAATTGTTTTACTGCAAAATGAAAACCAGATTTTTTGGATTTTATATATTATTTGGTGGGGGGTTCATGCACAAGCAGGGGGAGGGAGATTCTCAAGCAGACTCTGCACTAAGCCCGACATGGGGCTTGATTTCACAACCCTGAGATCATGACCTGAGTCAAATCAAGAGTTGGGCTCTGGGGCGCCTGGGTGGCTCAATCAGTTAAGGGTCTGACTCTTGATTTCGGCTCAGGTCATGATCTCAGGGTCGTGGGATTTAGCTCAGCATTGGGCTCCATGCTCAGCATGGAGTCTGCTTGTCCCTCTCCCTCTGCTCCTCCCCTCACTTGTGCTTTCTTTCTCTGTCTCTCAAATAAATAAGTAAAATCTTAAAAAAAAGAGTTGGACGCTTAGCTGACTGAACCACCCAGGCGCCCCTCAGATTTCCATTTTTAAGACGTGTATTTAGGCATTGAAAAGAAATGGCTTCTAAAGGAATCATGCAGAAAGAACTTGGTCTATGCAAAACAGTACCATTCCTCCCCCTCCCCGTTTATTTTCCTGGTTATCATTTTGGAGGGGAACACTGTTGCTTAGGGTGCTTGCTGTCTTGGGTTAAGAAGGGTGTTTTTGGAGTTGTAGCAGGTGCCATACGTCTGAAGTTTTTACATCAATAACAGCCTAGCAAATTACAGTGTCTAATTGCATGGATACTTAGGAAATACTTCAGTGAGGCAGAGAGAGATTAGAGCAGTTCCCTTTTTTTATATATATTGTTATTTCTACCAGTATGTGTAGATGTGATTTGCTGAAAGCTTAGCAAGTTCCTCTCTCCAAAAATATCTGGGAAATATATATTACTGATACCTAACATGTCTTCAGAGATGTCTGAAGTGAGACTTTATTTCTCAGAAACCCTGTTAGGAAGCAGTTGGAAGCATCCTCAGAAACTGTCGTCATAGGTTTCTTTGAGCAGACTGACTTCTTGCCATGAGGGTTAGTTGAGAAACCTGGACACAGGTTTGTTCTAGCCAATGGGAGTGGAGGAAAGAGCGCTAAGGGTGGGGATTGCTGGTCAGGGTTAGGGATAAAGACATTGGTCATCTTGAAGGCTCCCATAGCTCTGGCATTCTGTATGTCTGATTTTTTTTTTAAAGATTTTTATTTGTGAGAGAGAAAGAGAGAGCACAAGCAGGGGGAGCAGCAGGCAGAGGGAGAAGCAGACTCCCCGCTGAGCAGGGAGCCCGATGCGGGGCTCGATCCCAGGACTCTGGGATCATGACCTGAGCCAAAGGCAGACGCTTAACTGACTGAGCCACCCAGGCATCCCTGTGTATGTCTGATTTTAAGAAATCTAGAACTGTAGATGAGATTTTCTTCTAGTTAGTTAAGGAGCCAAAAGGAAACAGTCTTAGGAACATCAGAAGGTCTGGTGGGTACACACCACTGAGAGTGGAGTTCCTATGTTCCTGACCTTGCCTTGAGGCCTGCTTGGTTTCTTTTTCCTCCTCCTCTTTCCCCCCATAAAGCATGAAGGTGTGGGGAATTGTTTTCTTTCGACCTTTAGCTCCAGGCGAGGCCACCTGTAGATGGAATAGGACAGTCTATTGTGAACTATGATGTAAATGTTTTGCTGAGAGTTTCTGGGTGTGTCGGTTTTCACTGGCTGTTGGATTTGTTTATTCAAAGTTTCGAGAGCCTGAAAAAAAAAACAAAAGACTAGAAAGACTAGTGCTGGTAATATTAGAGTTCCAGTGAACTTTGGCCTCTCATCTGATTTTACTGTCCTGCGGTTTCAATCAGTTCTAGGTGCTTTTGATAATTGGGCGAAAGATAGCCATAATAATTTATGGACGTGATAATGACGATGAAGCAGAAAGCACTTTACTTTTATTTATTTATTTACTAAATTTATCATTTTATTTTTTTAAGGATTTTATTTTTAAGTAATCTCTACACCCAGGGTGGGGCTCGAACCCACAAATGCGAGATCGAGAGTCGCATGCTCCACTGACTGAGCCATCCAGGTGCCCCAGCACTGTCTGGGTTCTCATCTCTTTTCCCCTTCCCTTAGCTTCCCCAGTGCCTAAGAAATGCTATTGAAATAAGCTATTTGGAGGTGAGTTTAGCCACAGGTATTTTGCTTTTCCATCCATTCTCCCCTCACCTGCCCAAGTTTACTTTGCTGAACTCAGTCCCTCTTTCTTGTTTCTTCTGTTTACTTCCACAGCTCTCCTTTCTGTGCTCTTTTGCTCCATTCTGCTCAACACCTCTGTCCCTTTGATAACATAATGTGGCAGGATTTGTGTCCCCTTAATGCCCGTGGTTCTTGGTCCACACCACTTCCAAGAATGAAGAGGTAGACCAGATGAATAGTGGTGGGCAGCGAAGCAAAGTTTATTGAGCAAGAGTATAAAGCTCCCAGAAAGGGAGGGGGGCCCAGTGGGTTGTCCTCAGAGTTTCTAAGTTTAGGGGTTATTATGACCCCTTTTGAGGAGCTATCTTAAGCAGTCAGGGTTTGCTGAGTCGTGCCAATCAGGGCTTTGGTCACGTATTTGTCTACCTGTTAGGTTAATGTTTCTGTGCTGATGGACTTTTTTTCTTACTGACATCTGGAAGCTTATGTCTTAACTGCCCCTTGCCGGTGATAATGACAAATGCTTTGTGGTTAATTGTCTCATTTTATTTATTTATTTTTTTTAAAGATTTTATTTATTTATTTGAGAGAGAGAGAAAGCATGAGGTGGGGAGGGTCAGAGGGAGAAGCAGACTCCTCGCTGAGCAAGGAGCCCGATGCGGGACTCGATCCCGGGACTCCAGGATCATGACCTGAGCCGAAGGCAGTCGCTTAACCAACTGAGCCACCCAGGCGCCCTAATTGTCTCATTTTAGGTCGTTTTGCAGAAATCATTTCTGCAAAGGCTGCAAAACAGAATGTTAGTGAGGTCCTGTGTAAGCTGCAGAACAGGATGTTAGTGCTGTTTTATTTTAGCTGTCCTGACTCTCTATCTTCTTGTTGGGGACCCTGCCCTGACTGCCTGTCTGCTAAGTCCTAACGAGAGCCCAGGTGACAGTGTTCGATGCTGCATATGAAGCGCCTGACAGTGGATTAGTGATTTTTCTTTCTTTTGGTTTTTAGAAATTAATACCATAAAAATAATCTTCACTTAAAATAATGGAAAGAAAACCTAGCATTGATTCCTTGTACTAAGTGAGGATTAAAATTTGACTTCTAGGGGCTCCTGGGTGGCTCAGTGGGTTAAGCTTCCGACTCTTGATTTTCGGCTTAGGTCATGATCTCAGGCTTGTGAGATCGAGCCCAACATGGGGCTCTGCACTGAGCGTGGAGCCTGCTTAAGACTCTCTCAGGGCGCCTGGGTGGGTCAGTCGTTAAGCGTCTGCCTTCGGCTCAGGTCATGGTCCCAGGGTCCTGGGATCGAGCCCCGCATCGGACTCTCTGCTCAGTGGGAAGCCTGCTTCTCCCTCTCCCACTCCCCCTGCTTGTGTTCCCTCTCTCGCTGTGTCTCTCTCTGTCAAATAAATAAATAAAATCTTAAAAAAAAAAAAAAAGATTCTCTCTCCCTCTGCTCTTCCCTCACTCTCTCTCTAAAAATTAAATAAATAAAAATATAAAATTTGAATTGTAGGGAACTGAGATAAGATACTCCCCCATATAACTAATAATGGTTTTTTTGTTGGGGGGCGGAGGAAAACTTATTAAAGGAACAATTAGCTACTGAAAATTAGTTTCCTTCTTCCCTGTGTATTAGGGTAGGCCTAGACATTCATTATTTTATTAGATCTTACTGCCTTTCCTGGATTTTTAAAATCTTTAGGATCAGAACCTCCAGAGCAAAGGCACCTCAAAAGTTGTGTCTTAAGAGTTTTAAGCAGGTTTCAGCCCTTAGGTATTAGGTGTGGGAAAATGTACAACTCTGTAATTTCCTGTCTCTGAATCTCCAGCACCATGGTTTCTTTGCCTTCCTAGGGAGTCTTAGGGTGGTGGTTGTTTTTTTTTCCCCTTCCCCTTTCTGGATATCTTGTACTTTATAAAATAAGCAGGCCGTGTTTGCACACTACTGTGGGTGTTAACCTGGTCCTTTGTAGTCAGTCACTTAAGTTTGTACCAGCATTGTTATATATTAGATGTTTGAAGGTTCTTTTAATAAATTTGCAGATGTTATTTTTTCTGTTATGTCCTCAAATTCCAGATCTAGTTGGTACTTTTTCTGAATTAAAAAATATATATATATTGGGGTCCCTGGGTGGCTCAGTTGGTTAAGCATCTGCTTTTGGCTCAGGTCATGATCTCGGGGTCCTGGCATTGGACTCCCTGCTCATCGGAGAGCCTGCTTCTCCCTCTACCCCTCCCTACCGACTCGTGCGCTCTCTCACACTCTCTCTTTCTCTCAAATAAGATCTTTAAAAAAAAATATATATATATATATATATACATATATATAGTGTAACTGGGTGATGGGCATTAAGGAGGGCACATGATATGATGAGCACTGGATGTTATACGCAACTAATGAATCATTGACTACTACATCAAAAACTAAAGATGTACTATATGTTGGCTAACTGAATTTAAATTAAAAATAACATATATATATTTATGTATTTTTAAAATTTATTGTTTGGTAACTAGAGATTTTGAAACTACAGTGAACTATAAAGAAAATTCTTCCACCCTGAGGTACCATTCTGGTGTATTTTCTTTAATCCCCCCCCCCCCACCTTCTTATTCTAAATCAGGAGAAGTATGATAATGTTCCCTCTCAGTGTGAAATTCTACTTTTTTTTTTTTTTTAAAGATTTTTTTTAAATTTATTTATTTGAGACAGAGAGAATGAGAGAGAGAGAGCACATGAGAGGGGGGAGGGTCAGAGGCAGAAGCAGGCTCCCTGCCGAGCAGGGAGCCCGATGCGGGACTCGATCCAGGGACTCCAGGATCATGACCTGAGCCGAAGGCAGTCGCTTAACCAACTGAGCCACCCAGGCGCCCCGAAATTCTACTTTTTGATTTAACATTATATTACAAGCTTTTCATCACATCATTAAATATTCCTCATTTTTTGATACTTTTAATTTTATTGAAGTACAATATATATCTGTATATACAGAGTAAAGTATAGTAGGTACACCAGTTGCTTAGCTTGGTGAGTTTTTATACATACACATAACTCACCCTGATCAAGATACAGTTTATTCCAGTGTCCATGGTTTCCTCATGCCCTTTCTCAGTATCCCCTAGAGGATGGTAACCCCTCCCATTATTTTTTGATTGGTAACTATCACCCTGTCACATCCGTTGGTTTTGCCTGTTCTTAAACTTCATATGAATGAAATTACGTAATGTGTGTTGTTGTGTTCACTTAACATAGTATCTGTGAGATTCATTTATGTTGTTGCGGCTGTCAGTATGATAACTGTTTTAATTTTTGTATTTTTTGGTAAGGTAGAAACTTTCCTAATTATCCCCTTTTAAAAAGTCTATGGAGGGGCGCCTGCGTGGCTCAGCCGTTAAGCATCTGCCTTCGGCTCAGGTCATGATCCCAGGGTCCTGGGATCGAGTCCCGCATTGGGCTCTCTGCTCATTGGAGAGCCTGCTTCTCCCTCTCCCACTCCCCCTGCTTGTGTTCCCTCTCTCGCTATGTCTCTCTCCGTCAAATAAATAAATAAAATCTTTAAAAAATAAAAAAAAAAAACCAAAAAGATGGGGCACTTGGGTGGCTCAGTCTGGTAAGTGGCCAACTCTTATCTTGGCTTAGGTCTTGGTCTCAGGACTGTTGAGTTTGAGTCCTGGTTTGGGCTCCATGCTGGGCGTGGAGCCTACTTAAAAAACAAAAACCAAAAAACCTGTGGTCAGAATTACAATAAAAAAAAAAAAACGACCAGGTTTTCTCAAAGAGGTGAAAGACCTGTACTCTGAAATATAAAACACTGATGAAAGAAATTGAAGTTGACACAAAGAAATGGAAAGACATTCCATGCTCATGGATTAGAAGAACAAATATTGTTAAAATGTCCATACTACCCAAAGCAGTCTATAGATTTAATGCAATCCTTATCAAAATACCAACAGCACTTTTCACAGAAGTAGAACAAACAATCCTAAAATGTGTATGGAACCATAAAAGACCCCAAATAACCAAAACAATCTTGAAGAAGAAAAAACTGGAGGCATCACAATTCCAGACTTCAAGTTACATTACAAAATTTATATTTATGGGTGTTGTATGGAAGTCTTGAATCACTGTATTGTACACTTAATATAATATAGTATGTTAATTAACGAATTAAAATTAAAACAAAAATAATAAAAAATAAAAAGCAGGTTTTTGGGGAAATCTCTCTTTTCCATCCTTGTATTCCCATTTGCTCATTTCTAGGTATCTTTCTCTACCCTTTCCCACTCTTGTAGGTACTCTTCTTAGTTTTTTATGATCCCTTCCATTGTGTGTGTGTTGTTTTTTTTTTTTTTTTAAGATTTATTTTGAAGAGAGCATGAGTGGGGGAGGGGCAGAGGGAGAAGGAGATAAGCAGAATACCCACTGAATGGGGATCCTGATGCATGGGCTCAACCCCAGGACCCTGAGACCATGACCCAAGTCAAAACCAAGAGTAGGACACTCAACCGACAACCACCCAGACACCCCCTTTCATTGTTTTATTTTGTGAAAATAAAATCACAGAAAAATAGATTACCTGCTTCATTATACAAAAGTGTACTGATCACAGCATTCTGCCTGTAGCTTGCCCTTTTAGCTTTACAACCTTTTGTGATGAACTTCCTTACCACTTCATAGCCTCATCCTGGTATGGATGTAACATGTTTCATGTAACCAGTGTCATTGATGGTTACATTTGCTATTTATTTTTTTTAAGATTTTATTCGACAGTGAGAGAAAGAAGAACAAGCAGGGGGAGCGGCAGAGGGAGAGGGAGAAGCAGGCAGGCTCCCTGCTGAGCAAGGATCCCGACGTGGGGCTCGATCCCAGGAACCTGGGATCATGACCTGAGCCAAAGGCAGATGCTTAACGACTGAGCCACCCAGGCGCCCCTAATTTGTATTCTTAAATTACTTGATTTATAGCATGGCTTAGTTTTCTTTTGGTTTGTTCACTTTTTTTTTTTAATTTTTTATTTATTTATTTGACAGAGAGAGAGATAGCGAGAGCAGGAACACAAGCAGGGGGAGTGGGAGAGGGAGAAGCAGGCTTCCCGCCGAGCAAGGAGCCCGATGTGGGACTCGATCCCAGAACCCTGGGATCATGACCTGAGCCGAAGGCAGACGCTTAACGACTGAGCCACCCAGGCGCCCTTGTTCACTTTTTTTTTTAAAGATACTTTTTATTTATTTATTTGACTGAGAGAGAGCATAAGTAGGCAGAGGGAAAGAGAGAAGCGGGCTCCCGATGGCGGGGCTTGATCCCAGGACCCTGGGATCATGACCTGAGCCGAAGCCAGACGCTTAACCGACTGAGCCACCCAGGCACCCCTGGTTTGTTCACTCTTAACAGAATTTTTTATATTGTGAATATTAGCATTTTGTCTTATATGTGGCTAATATTTCTTCCCAGATTGTTGTTGGTCTTTCACCTTTTTTTTTTTTTTTACAGTGTTTTTATTTTTTAAGTGCTCACATTTTTCCATTTGTATGTTTATGGTTTCTGTATTTTTTTGTGTTCCTAGATTTCCGAACATCCTCAAGGTGTGAATAATAGTCTTCTCTAGTTTCGGGGCACCTGGGTGGCACAGTTGGGTAAATGTCCAACTCTTGGTTTCAGCTCAGGTTGTGATCTCAGGGTGATGAGATTGAGCCCCACATCAGGCTCCTAGCTCAGTGAGGTGTCTGCTTGAGACTCCCTCTCCCTCTGCCCCTGCCCTGTGCACACTCAAATAAATAAAAATCTTTTTAAAAAATAGTCTTCGATAGTTTCTTCAGTATTTAAAGTTTTATTTAAAAAAAAAATTTTTTTTTTAAAGATTATTTATTTGACCGAGAGAGGGAACATAAGCAGGGGGAGCGGGAGAGGGAGAACCAGAACTCCCGCTGAGCAGGGAGCCCGATGGCAGGGCTTGATCCCAGGACCCTGGGATCATGACCTGAGCCGAAGGCAGATGCTTAACGACTGAGCCACCCAGGCGCCCCTAAAGTTTTATTTTTTTTACCTTGTTGTGGACTGAATGCGTGCAGAGGGTTAAGTTAAACATACCTGTCAGTTCATGATGTTTTCCTCGTCCTTGATTGGTGTAAAGTTCCTCTCTTGTGTTTCTTGATTTTATAATTTTTTTCATTTTGAACCTTTAGATCTAGGAACTTTTAAAAATAGCTTTAGTGAGGTATAATTTGTATACCATAAAATTCACACATTATAAGTGTAAAATTAACTGATTTTTAGTAAACTTGTAGCATTGTGCAGGCATCACCCCAATCCAGTTTTTTAAATAAACTTTTATGTTAGAATAGTTTTAGATTTATTGAAAAGTTGCAAAGATGATAGAGTTTCCTGTACACTGCACAGTTTTCACTGTAAAGTCTTACTTAGTAAATACTGATTCATAATTACTAACTAAAGACAGTTCAGATTGGCCAAGTTATTTCTTTCTTTCTTTCTTTTTTTTTCCAAAGATTTTATTTATTTATTTGACAGAGACACAGCGAGAGAGGGAACACAAGCAGGAGGAGTGGGAGAGGGAGAAGCAGGCTTCCTGCAGAGCAGGGAGCCTGATGCGGGGCTCGATCCCAGGACCCTGGGATCATGACCTGAGCCGAAGGCAGACACTTAATGACTGAGCCACCCAGGCACCCCTGGCCAAGTTATTTGGTGTGATATGAGAGAAGATCTAATTTAATTTTGTTCCCAAATGGCAGGCAGTCATCCTGAATTTTTTTTTTTTTAAAGATTTTATTTATTTGACAGACACAGCGAGAGAGGGAACACAAGCAGGGGGAGTGGGAGAGGGAGAAGCAGGACTCCCGCGGAGCGGGGAGCCCAATGTGGGGCTCGGACCCAGGACTGTGGGATCATGACCTGAGCCGAAGGCAGACGCTTAATGACTGAGCAACCCAGGTGCCCCGCCATCCTGAATTTTTATCCTCTAAAATTTTTACATTTTTGATGAAAGTCAGTTCTCTGGGTTTTCTTCCTTTTATGAACTAATTTTGACCAGAATAATTATGTAAAAAGTTATTAGGTCGGGGTTTCTGGGTGGCTCAGTTGGTTAAGTGTCTGCCTTTAGCTCAGGTCATGATCTCAGGGTCCCGGGATCGAGCTCCTCATCGGGCTGTCTGCTCAGTGGGGAGTCTGCTTCTCCTTCTCTCTCTCTCTCTCTCTCAAATAAATAAAATCTTTTAAAGAAAAGTTATTAGGTAATTTTCTTCAAGTATATGGTAATTTTTTTGAAAATGGAGAAAATCGATGTTGAAGTGAACTTTGCTGTTATGTAAGTGGAGAGCATTTTTTTGTTTACATATATCGGGTTACATAGTAGGTGATAAAGCCGGGGCTAGAACCCTGATTGATCATTTCCATACCAGCGTGCTCTTAGGGAAACCTTAATGATTACTTCTCTTTCTCTCTCTCTCTTTTTTAATTGGACTTCAGGTTCACAGGAACAAATTAATCCTAAATCTTGGTTCATGACATTGTCACCTCTGGTCCATGCATAGCCTTCTTGTTGTATTTATTTATTTGTTTCCTAATGGACACCTACAGATCCACCAGCCCACCCAAGAATTATTAAGTGTAAGTTAATTACCCTTTGTGGGTTTTGCTCTCCCACTCACCTGCCCCCAGAGGTGAATTAGCTCCAAGGTGCCTTCCCTGCTTCAATTAGATAAGATGGTGATGGGCCATATTATTGTCTTGACCTTGGGACTGAGGTGCTTCTCAGTGCTGGGAATCAACTAATGGTTCCAGTGGGATCAGAGTAGATCCCCTCAGATGTTCTCATACGGAGCAGACCTACCTCCTTGTTGATGCTCTGAGCAATGTGTACAGGCTGGAAAATCAGGCACTGCTGGGTTTGTGCATTGCCATGAGCAGAGGAGACACTTCCTTCATTTGTAGTTTGTTCTAAACAGCCTGATCGGATTGTTGGTGTTCCGCTTTCTTCTACTCTTTGTGTCTAATGGTGGCTTTTCTACCTTTGGTAGAAGCAGTGTATTAGCTCAGCTCCACTCAGATAAACATTTTTGTTGTTGTTGTTGTTGCATAGAGTTTATATACACTTTTGATGTGTTCCAAACAGAAGAATTAATAAACTATGGGACCTATAAAAAAAGAAGCAATACCAGGGTTTGGAGTCCAGCTTCACTGCCTTTGTTGTGACTTCAGGCAGGTGATTGCTGTTGATTTTAACCAATATGTATGTGAAGGAAGTCTGGTTTGGAGATGGATGCCTGGTATAGGGACAGCAGCACAGGACTTTCAAGTTCTGGTTTCGAGTCCTGATTCCAGCACTCTTGGGCAAACAGATTAACTCCTCTGGACCCTGGGTTCCTTATCTATAAAATTGGGCCATATTATCTCGTCTGCTTTCTCAAGACTGATGTGAGATGGATCTGAGAAAATGCAGACCAGTAAAAGTATAGTTGTGTGTCTTCCAGGGATACTGAAAGCAATTGAATGTACAGAAAAGAAAGAATTTTGATGTTGAATGAATTAGCAATTTCCTAGTTACAGGTGACAGAAATAGAACTTAGTATAGGTAAAAAGAGGAATTTATTTGCAAGATTTTGGGTGGTGACTCATGATAACTTAGAACTTAAACAGCTTAGCCACAGAGGACGGGTATATGGCTGGATATCAGGAACAGTTAAGATCTCAGGGATTTAAACACCATTATGATTTGTTTTCTTGTTTTCCTACTATCTGGATAGGCTTCATGTTTCTATTGGAGAAGAGGGGCAGAAAGCAGCCACTTAGAGCTCTTGAATTTTTCATGTTGGTGCTTTTCTAAGACTAGCCTGGGGAAGGGGCCCTGATGAGACTGGGGTCAGGGGGACACTAACCCGTGGTGCTCATGGGAGGACCCTTGTAACATAGTATGGCAGATGGTACTTCCCACAGTACTGTGTGGAGTAGGGAGGTGGTTTCTAGAGAAATAGTGCTCTGTAGACAACATGAATTAATTATAATTGTCCTCTGATTCTTGATGGCTCTGGCCATGTGGCCAGGTCTAAATTCAGAGTGCCTTTTGAATAGCTTAGGATGGGTTTCTGAGCAGCTTTGAATGTGCCTGCTTCACCCAGTGCCCCTCTGAACTCTGCCGGCTTCTCCCAGGAGGGTGTCATGCTGCTCAGATCCCTTCCGGCCCCTGCTTGAGTTGGGCTTCTTACCAGGGCAGGGGACCATGGTCTAAGGAGCCATGTCCTGACAGAACACCGAGAATGCAAGTGGGGGCACTCTTCAGGCTTGGGTTCCAGAGCTGAGTTGGGAAGGACTAATGTTCAGTAGCCCATGAAGATGAGTATTTCATGTTGATCTTTGTGTTCAAATCTCTCTTCCCCCATCCTACACTTTCAGAAGGTCATGAACATAAACATAAATATCAAGACATACATACTCATTTTCTCTCGAGTAAATACTTACCAATGGGGCCTGGCGTTGGAAAAGCACACGCCTATGGTAAATATCAAAGCGTTGATTGTAAGATGTGTGCACTGGAGGTTCATTTTTATTGATACCTACAGTGTTCGGGCGCAATAGTAACTAGAAGTTCAGCACCTCAGTTTCTTTTTTTTTTTTAAAGATTTTATTTATTTATTTGACAGAGAGAGCCACAGTGAGAGAGGGAACACAAGCAGGGGCAGAGAGAGAGGGAGAAGCAGGCTCCCCGAGGAGCAGGGAGCCCGATGTGGGGCTCGATCCCAGGATCCCGGGGTCATGACCTGAGCTGAAGGCAGATGCTTAACTGACTGAACCACCCAGGCACCCCTCCTCACCTCAGTTTCAGGTGCTCCTGTGAATAAATTTTGGATTTGGCTCTGGAAAGTGAAATAATCTGACTGAAGTCTGGGACCTTAGGGTGGGGTCCTCCAGTCTGCCTTGGTGACCTTCCGTGCGGGCAGCTGTGGGTCTGCCTGTGGACACACTACCAAGATGGTGGCTTGGTGGTGACCTGGTAAGTCAGGCGTAGGCTGTTTTTGCTGAGACTGCTTTCTCAGTGCTCTTGCCAATGTAGTACATCAAGATGACTCGGGTTAAGGGGCGACTCTGTCAAATAAATAAATAAAATCTTTAAAAAAAAAAAAGATGACTCAGGTTTAAGCGTCACATCTGAATTTTGGCAACAAAGCCAAAGAAAAAAAAATCACAGTAAAAGAAAGGAGCCAGCATTTCCCAAGTATTCATTTTAGGCTAACCACTTTATACATTATTATTATCCTAACTGCAGTTCTGACGGGATGGGCACCCTTCTTGTAGAAGGAGAAACTGAGGTTTGCAGAGGGCTTCGGCAGTTTGTCTCAAACCTGTCCTCATAACCAGCAGGACAAGTGTTGTATTTGCCTTATAACTTGTAGATTTTGGTCTGTTGTTTTTCCTCTGAAAACCTCTGAGCCTCAGTTTTCTTTGCCAGTAGAATTGGGGAAAACAGTACTTACATAATAAAACTAACAGATTAAAATGAGATTTATCCATGTGTGAAGTGCTTTTCTGCTACAAACCAGCATATCCAGTTCTCAGCGGGTATTTTCTGCATGTCTCCTAATTTGCACTTTTTCTGGTTACGCTACTTGATTTATATCAGAAGCAAGAATAGACTAAGTTTGGAGAGAACATGCCATCAACTCATTTCTCCATTGTTACCAAGTAGTAAGTGAAATTTATTAAGTAAGATCCTGTTTTTAAGTAAGAAATACTTAAATCTAAAGACTAACTTAGTTAACTAGCTAGTCTCATTTCTAGAAGTTTTTAAGGCTTTGACATCGTGATGCAACATTTATGTAGCATTGTTTCCAGCATTTACTTGTCAGGATAGGAACTAGTGAGGATGATCTGGCTGAACGTAGAGAAAGGGTTAGGGTCCCTGATGGGGATCTTGGACCCTGTCCTTTTTGATCACCATTGGGTGACTTTTGGCTTCCTTGGACTCTGATGAAGATAATCACCTTGCCCCAGGGGGCTTTGTCTTTCCTTTGATAGATTCTTCATATGTAAATGAAAATAAAGGTTTTTATCTACAGATAAGCTGATGCTGTAATGATTAAAGGGCTTAGCTCGAAACCAGCACATAATTTATTAACACACAGTAAATTTTAGCTAGAGTGATAATTTGTCCGTGTTTGCAATGACGAGCTTGAATAAGGAAGCTTGGGTAAGAGTACCCAAAATATAAATACATTTAATGTTGGTTCATTAACTTAATCTTCCCATGATTTGTAAGCTTGCCACAAGAGATAAAATAGCAAATGCTCTCCTGCAGGTTGCAGGCAGTCTCTGCCTGTTACCTCCCTGCACCCGGGAGTGGGGAGGCAGGTGGGAGTGGGGCAGGTGACTGGGACAGGGTGGCGCTGGTAATCAGCATTAGACATCTGAAGAAACTGAACAGCTTTTTAATTTTCAACCAGGGCCAAGAATCTTTAATGTACAATCAGTCCTGTGGGCTGCTGACTATCGGGGTCCTAGGTTCTCACCCCAGGAAAGATTTTGCTTTTATCTGTGGCCTCAGAGGGAACAAAATGGAACAAAAGTAGGAGTGCCCTATTCGTCTACTGACTTAGCACTGGACAGCGTGGAGTACAGAAAGCCCTGTCTGTCCCAGCACCACAGGCCAGGGCATCGTGGAGAGCCAGTTTAGGGAGTTGTGATGAATGGTGAGGTGGGAGGCAGAAAGTGCTCCAGCTAGTTGGTGTCTTTGTGGCTGTCTGAAAGCAGAGATGCCTACGTTTCCAGCACTGCAATGAATGTTAACTGTAGTTACCATGGTCTAAGTGGGACAGTTGTCTGTGACATGGAGGAAGTGTGTGCTCAGCGGTTTTCAAACCTTAGCAAGCATCAGGATCACGTGGAGCGCTAGTTAAAACAGCTTGTTGGCCAGCTCACATGGTTTCTCATTCTCAGGAATGGCGCATGAGAATGTGCGGTTCTAACAAGTTCTCAGGTACCATTGATGTTACCGATGTGGGGACCATGCTTTGAGAACCATTGTCCTGTAGAACCAAGCTGCAGCTGTAACACACTGTGACCCCAGAGAGCTTTTGAGGGAAGGCTAGGCCTTTTCCACGCCATAGCATACTTAGAAAATGGTATTGTACAGAGTAGTAAACTTAAAGGGGATTTGGATCCCCAGATGGTGACTGACCACAGGCTCTGAGGACAGGTGTGTGTGCCTTATGGCACACCTGTGGGGGTGTGCTGACACAAGATACATGAGTCTGCACCAGGACTCCCCATTTCTAGAACAAGGGGACCTTGAATGAGATCACAGACTGAGCATGAGGTTTCTACACTGCTCCCGCTCCCTAAGTTCGAACAACTCATTGAAACTTAGGGAGCTGCAGAATTCCCCTTTACTGGTGTATGTTAATAATTCCCTGTGGGCAACGCGCATTTAGGTAGGGGGCCTTGTATTTGCTAAATCCTCAGAGCCATCTGATTAAGATACATTAATTAGATTTGCTCAAGCCTGGTCCACCATCTCTTCATTTGTGGGATTAGTTCATTGGAGAGCATCTGCTTTCAACCAACTAAGGGTGGAGAAACATCTGACCGTACTTTCCGAGGCAGTTTTGAGGTTCTTGTTGAGGGAGGATCTATGAGTGTAAAACAACAGAAAATAGGAAAAACAAGTTGGACCACTTACTGTTCTGAGAACTTGTAGTGCCAGGGAAGGTGGACCTCAGGTGGTGAAAACTGGAGGTGGTACTTTGAGATTATGGTGCTCTTCCCTCTGATGTCTGATGTATTTCTCCACTTAACTTACCAAGCAGGAAAAGCCTTTCTGTTTCCCTTTTGAGGGGCGTGTTCCTACACTCTGATCTAAACAGAGGTGACAAAGCACGTATTCATTTTAATTTTCAGGCCTGTTTAATCCAGAGTAATTTTCTGTCAAAAGCTGGCTCTGACAACATTAGTCTAATAGGCAAGTAAAACTCTTCAGAATGGATCCCTGTCACATCCCGTTAGGGTGTGGTGAGGAGTTATGGCAAGGAGAATGGTCCCTTTTGTTACAGGGAATAGTTCGTACCTAGACAATAGGAGTACCTCAAGCCATATTTAAGTGACCTAGGTGGCAGTTAGTTGTGCCAGAAAGAGTTTGTCTTTGGAGTCAGGTGGACCAGGGTTCAAATCCTCCCTCTACCATGTGACCTTGGGCAGATTAATTTAACCATAAAGGCTCAATTTCCTCATCTGAAAATGGAGATAATCCTATCCCTCCAGGCAGTGGTGAGCAACAAACAAGGTCAGGTTTTGTAGGCACGTGACGATACTCAAACAGATGGATCTACTTTCCCTTTCGTTCTTAGAGGTAGATGACTTTTGTCACATTGCTACCACCACTTGGATGCAGGTGTAGCCCGAATTTTTTCCTGTGTTGTGTGAACTAGGAATGAAGACGGGGCGAAGAGAAAAATGGGGGAGGGCTGTCATTGCTCTTTTTTGGTTGTACTAATTCCACATGACCTTGATTTGCATGGAGAGAAGTTTCTTCGCCACACTTGGTTTTGGGAGAGAGAAGGTTTTCTTTCAAAGCGACCTAAAACTTAGGTTCTTGACCTTTTTGTGCAGTCCCTGACTTGAAGTTGGGGTGGGGAGGCTGCTCAGAAGCCCGTAGCATAGGCACACATGATAGTGGAGATGCTTTGGATCCAGGTGAGGAGGGCAGTGAGGACAGGCATTGGGAGGACACCTGCTCTGGAGCCACTCCTTTTGTTTGCCTTTTGGTGCTCCACAGGGATATAGGATGTTTTTATTAACTCTGCAAGGAGTGTTAGATGTTATTTGTTACCAAGATTTTTTCACAAGTGCGTAATCAGAACACTTCTGGTAAATATAATTAAATTTGAGGTTTTTTTTTTTTTTAAAGATTTTTATTTATTTATTTGACAGAGACACAGCGAGAGAGGGAACACAAGCAGGGGGAGTGGGAGAGGGAGAAGCAGGCCCCCCGCGGAGCAGGGAACCTGATGTGGGGCTCGATCCCAGGACCCTGGGACCATGAACTGTGCCAAAGGCAGACACTTAACTGACTGAGCCACCCAGGTGCCCCTAAATTTGAGGTTTTTAAAAAGATTTTATTTATTTATTTGAGAGAGAGAGAAGCAGGGGGAGGGGCAGAGAGGGAGAGGGAGAAGCAGATTCCCTGCTGAGTATGGAGTCCAACGTGGGGCTTGATCCCAGGACTCTGGATCATGACCTGAGCCCAAGGCGCGCGCCCTAAGTATAATTAAATTTTGAATAAAAATTTGTCCTCATTATAATTACCTCTTGTGAATATCTTTTGAAATTATTTTATTTGAATGTATTTCATTTTGACATTTCAGAAACACTTCAGTTCTTTCTTGATGCGAGTATGAATCTTAGTGAAACTTTCCTATGTATCACCCTAAATTAACTATTTGTATTCTTTAAACGTGGTCGGTGTGAGTACTTGCCTTTTTGAAGTTAGTCTCAAGAGTGAGTCTGAGTCATTCTTTAGTTGGTTAGAGGTACTTTTTCTCCTCAGCCTCTTAGCATGTCTGTCCCTCCTTTTTTTCTTTCTTTTTAAAGATTTTATTTATTTGTCAGAGAGCGCGAACGTGAGCACAAGCAGGGGGAGTGGGAGAGGGAGAAGCAGACTCCCCGCTGAGCAGGGAGCCCGACGCGGGACTCGATCCCAGGACTCTGGGATTGTGACCTGAGCTGAAGGCAGACGCGTAACTGATTGAGCCCCCCAGGTGTCCCCGTCCTCCTGCTGTCTTGTTTTCCCTTTCACAAAGACGGGGTGTGGGACGGGGTGCTACTAGGACCAGCACCTCCTCAAACAGAAGCCAATTAAGGGAAGCCACTTGAGCCCGCTGTGTGGATTTCTGCTGCCTGCAGCGTCCTTCCCCCCTTCCCCACCCCTTCCCCTGCTTTACTTGCGTCTCCTCCCCACTGAAGGCCCTGGGGTGGGAGTACGAGATCAGCCCTCCAGCCTGTCCCCGAGGCTCCACTGGGCTTCAGAGTAGCAACTCTGGCAACGACTGGCCCTCAAACTTTTCTTTCCCCTTAGTACTTACACCCAAGGTCCTGGGATCGAGCCCCGCATGGTGGGGGGGCGGTCCCTGCTCAGCAGGGAGCCTGCTTCCCCCCTCTCCCTCTGCCTGCCGCTCCCCCTGTTTGTGCTCTCTCTCTCTGTCAAATAAATAAATAAAATATTAAAAAAAAAAAGTACTTAAAGACAGTTTTTTATTTCATGTTTTCACTTTGCTTTCTTTTGACTCTAATCCCTTAGGGCTTTTCTCGAATTACTTGAGGAAAACTGTTCACCATTTGCTGTTGAATATTAAGAATTTACTACAGTTATTAGAATGGTGGGTTTTGTTCGCTTATTGTCAAGAATTTGAGCTGCATCAAGTTTTGTGGGCTGGCTGGGGACCCAGTCAGTAATACCAGTGCTGCTCAGAAATCCCTTTGCTCACACCAGGAAATGCAGCCTGAGGACTCCGTGTCAAAGTTACTAACACCTGGTCAGTCCCCACTGGGGCGCAGCAGGTTTATACTCACTTTGCACTGGTACTATGAGAAAAGTAGTAATTTAGCTTCTTTCGGGAAAAGTGAAGCATAGGAAGGAAAAAAATACCTTACTCCTTGTTTTACAAACATATTTTGCCTCTGCCTTGAGATTGTTAAACTCCTTTTAAGGACAAAGCCTGATTCTTACTCATCTTTGAGTCTGGCTGGGTTTTTTTTTTTTTTTTTAATCTGCAGTGCATCAGATTTGCATATCATCCTTGCACAGGGGCCATGTTAATAATTAATCTTCCCTGCATTGTTCTATCTTTAGTATACGTTCTGCCAAAGCACAAAGCACGCAGTGCCTTGGAATTTTCTGTACATATGCATCAAAAAGGTTTAAGAGACTGGAGCCCTGTGCTGGAGGGTGAAGTTAGGGGTCAGGCTAGTCCAGTTCTGCTGACTCTTAAGAGCTGAAGGTCAGCTCAGAGCAGCTCATTTGATAAGATGTTTGGATATACACAGCATAGAAATACAGCAGTAATAAATGAGGTCACCTTTATGCAGCCAGTTCTGGGCTCCTGATTTGTGCCTGGTACCGTGCTGGGCTCTGGAGACCCAGAGAGAAAGGTAGGAGACAGCCCAGGGAGAGGTGGTGGATCGTAGCAGAGGCTTTTGAGTGAGCCATATAGTTCAATTCCACATACCTTTTCCTAAGTGTAGGTGCTTGGAAAGGCGTCTAGCTCCCTGAGTCATAGCTTCTTCTTTTCTAAAAAGGGAATAATAGTATTTACCTGTAAGGTTGTGCCTACCGAATGATCTGTCATTTCATTGTTTGGCACATTGTAAGCAGGCAGCTTTAAGAATAGTCCACTGCCCCCTGAAGTTAGAGTGACAGGAGCAAGCCATTATTCTGGATGGGAACAATTGTTTGGCAGTGCCTAAGTGCTCCGGTGGGAGGTTTGTGTGAACAGGCGCTGAGCGAGATAGGAGGGCAGGTGGCTGCCTCACTCTGCAGAGACGTGTGGAAGGCCTCCAGGGGATATTGGCAGGGCCACTACTTGGTAGTGAGCCAAAACTTGAAGCCTAACTAAGTATTAGCTGGCAAAGAAGGGGGAAGGACGTTCCCTTCCAGGCAGTTAAGCGTCTGCAAGGACATCCAGGTGCCTTTTTTGTAAGGTTTTGATTTTGGGTTTGCCAGAACAGTAGAGCTTTGCATCCTCTGTTCAAGTTGTGAAGAGGAAAAATGTGGAAAAGTGTTAAATGGGTCTTTAAGAAAAGGAAGTCTTTTTAAATTCTGATGAAGTGTCCAGAATAAGAATAGACCTTTGACTTGGCAGAGCATTTGCCTGTAAAGCTTGGCAGTGGTGTCAGGTCCTAGGGAATCCAGTGGGAGCCAAGAATGGTTCCCACCCCTCCGCGTCCCAGCTGTAGGGACATCTAAGCACACTCCCTTGCAACCCACCCACTGGTTTCCCAGTTGCAGCTAAACTCCACTTTCAGAAGGAAATGATTCCATTCCTTTCTGGCTTGAGGGACTATTAAAACAATCAAGAATACCTCATGTACTTAAAGTGGTGGGTAAATAAATACCTTGGTATGTGTTATTGCAATGATAGGAAAGGAGTAGATAATGTATTAATGCTATGCTTAATGGAAAACAAGGCGTAAAGTGTGTGTGTTGCAGGGAAATACACTGTATTGATGCTGAACCTAATTGTAAGTATTTAATAGCAAAATAATCCAATTAAAAGTCTGCTTTCACCTTCAAATACTTACAAAAATTCTTTGTTTAGATCCGCTGGCTTTAATTTCAGAATCCAGCATCTTCTGAGTTTTTACTATGCTCATCAAAGTACTGTGCTAAATGTGATATCTTGTCACCTTTTTGGACTGTAAAAAGAACTTTACAAAGTAGTTTCCCCAGTGACCCTGCCACTCATTTTTTTTAGTTGTAGTATAATTAACATACAATGTTATATTAGTTTCAGGCGTATGACATAATGATTCCACAAGTCTGTACATTACTCATTACTCATATGACAAGTATAGTCACCGTTTGTCATCAAACAACATTATTACAATCTTATTGACTATATTTTCTTTGCTGAACTTTTCATTTTTGTGACTTGTTTTATAACTGGAAGTTTGCACTTCTTAATCCCCTTTATTTTACCTATCCCCCCATCCACGTCCCCTTGAGCAACCACAAACAAGCTTGTTCTCTGTATTTAAGAGTCTGGTTTTTGTCTTCTTTTTCCTTTATTCATTTGTTTTATTTCTTAAATTCCATATATGAGTGAAATCATATGGTATTTGTCTTTCTCTGACTTACTTGACTCAGATAGACTTATATGACTAGCATAATGCCTTCTAGGTCCATTCATGTTGTTGCAAATGGCCAGATCTCATTCTTTTTTGTGGCTGAGTAATATTATTCCGTATATATCACATCTTCTTTACCCATTCATCTGTCATTGGACACTTGGGTTGCTTCCATATCTTGGCTATTGTCAATAATGCTGCAATAAACATAGGGATGCATATATCTTTTCGAATTAGTGTTCTTGTTTTCTTTGAGCGAATAGCCAGTAGAGGAATGACTGGATCATATGGCCTCTTTTTAATTTTTTGAGGAACCTCCATACTGTTTTCCACAGTGGCTGCACCAGTTTGCATTCTATCCAATAGTGCCTGAGGGTTCCTTTTTCCCCACATCTTTACCAATTTCTTGTCTTTGGGGTTTTTTTTGTTGTTATTGTTGTTATTTTGTCTTTTTATTATTTCTTTTTCGTTTTTGCCATTCTGGCAGGTGTAAGGTGATATCTCATTGTGGTTTTGATTTGCATGTCCCTGATGATAAGTCATGTTGAGCACTTTTCATGTGTCTGTCGGCCATCTGTTTGTCTTCTTGGGAGAAAAAGTCTATCAGGTCCTCTGCCCATTTTATTTTTTATTTTTATTTTTTTTTAAAGATTTTATTTATTTGACAGAGACACAGCGAGAGAGGGAACACAAGCAGGGGGAGTGGGAGAGGGAGAAGCAGGCTCCCCAATGAGCAAGCAGCCCGATGTGGGGCTCAATCCCAGGACCCTGGGATCATGACCTGAGCTGAAGGCAGACGCTTAATGACTGAGCCACCCAGGTGCCCCCCTCTGCCCGTTTTAATCAGATTATTTGGTTTTTATTGATGCTGAGTTCATGTATTTTTGGATATTAATCCCTTATTGGATGTATCATTTGCAGATATCTTCTCCCATTCAGTTTGTTGCCTTTTTGTTTTGTTGATTGTTTCCTTTGCTATGCAAAAGTTTTTTATTTTGGGGTAGTCCCAGTAGTTTATTTTTGCTTTTGTTTGCCTTGCCTCAGGAGACATAACTAGAAAAACGTTTCTACAGCTGATGCCAAAGACATTATTGCCTATGTTTTCTTCTAGGAGTTGTATGGTTTCAGGTCTCACAGTTGGGTCTTTAGGCCGTTTTGAGTTTATTTTTGTGTATGGTGTAAGAAAGTGATCCAGTTTCATTCTTTGGCATATTGCTGTCCAGTTTTTTTTTTTTTTTTTTTAAAGATTTTATTTATTTGAGAGAGAGAGAATGAGAGACAGCATAAGAGGGAGGAGGGTCAGAGGGAGAAGCAGACTCCCTGCCGAGCAGGGAGCCCGATGCGGGACTCGATCCCAGGACTCCAGGATCATGACCTGAGCCGAAGGCAGTCGCTTAACCAACTGAGCCACCCAGGCGCCCTGCTGTCCAGTTTTTCCAGCCCCATTTGTTGAAGAGATTGTCTTTTCCCGGTTGTATATTCTTGCCTCCTTTGTTGTAGATTGACCATGTTAAGTGTGGGTTTATTTCTGCACGCTCTGTTCGGTTCCATTGATCTATGTGCCTAATTTTTGTGCCAGTGCCATACTGTTTTGAATACTTGAGCTTTTTAGTGTATCTTGCAATCTGGGGTTGTGATACCTCCAGTTTTGTTCTTTCTCAAGATTGTTTTGGCTATTTGGAGTCTGTGCCTTCATACAAATTTCAGTATTATTCTAGTTCTGTGAACAGTTCTGTTGGTATTTTGATAGGGATTGCATTACTTCTGTAGATTGCTTTGGGTAGTATGGACATTAACAATACTGGTTCTTCCAGGCCATGAGCATGAAACATCCTTCCATTTGTGTGTCATCTTCAGTTTCTTTCATCAGTTTTTTATGGTTTCATGTGTCTGTTGGCCATCTGTTTGTCTTCTTTGGGAAAATGTCTATCAGGTCCTCTGCCCATTTTAAATGAGATTATTTGTTTTTTTCTGATACTGAGTTCATGTGTTAAGAACAGAGCCATTGAGAATGTATGTTAAGGGAGAATGAACAAATCTCTTATTAAAGAACTATAGCAGAAGTTAGTTTGAGCTTCTTAATTTCTTCTGTGGTTTTAACATTCCATATTTAGTGTGGATGGGTTAAGAGGAACCAGTGTCTTTTGTCCTTGATTAGTTGTTTTCCAAGTGTGGTGCCCAGACAGCAGCATAAGTATTACCTTAGAACTTGTTAGAAATGAAAATTCTTGGGGCACCTGGGTGGCTCAGTTGGTTAAGCATCGACTCAGGTCGTGATTCCAGGATCCTGGGATTGAGCCCCATGTCAACCTCCCTGCTCAGTGGGGACCCTATTTCTCCCTCTCCCTGTTTCTCTGCCACTCCCTCTCTTTGTGCTCTCTTGTGCTATCAAATAAATAAAATCTTAAAAAAAGGGGGGGGGCGCCTGGGTGGCTCAGTCGTTAAGCGTCTGCCTTTGGCTTAGGTCATGATCCCAGGGTCCTGGGATTGAGCCCCGCATCGGGCTCCCTGCTCCATGGGAAGCCTGCTTCTCCTTCTCCCTCTGCCTGCCGCTTCCCCTGCTTGTTCTCTCTCTTGCTGTCTCTTTCTCTGTCAAATAAATAAAATCTTAAAAAAAAAAGAAATGAAAATTCTTGCCCAAACCCAGAACCAGCCTGGATAAAATGAGATTAGTCCTTGTATATGGGATAGAGCAATGGATAATCATTCTGCCTGGTCACATCAGGATGAGAGTCCGGTAATTGGGATTTTTTTTCCCCTTCTTTGTAATTCTGGACTTGTTAAATTAACAACGGTATCATTTGTGTGTTGGTAGGAATACTGATTTGATTGTTAACACTAACAATAAATAGCAAGGCAGGTTAAAAATATTTAATGAGCCCAGTAAGTATTAGGTAATTTTATATGTGATATTTTTCTTCCATTTCTTTCCCCTTTAAATTACAGGCTCAGTAATCACTGTGTCTCCTTGGGGCTTTTTCTTTAGGTTAAAAATGTGTCTGCAGGCACACAAGACATGCCTCCCCCCCCTTCTGACTATGTGGAGAGAGTGGACAGTCCCATGGCCTACTCTTCCAATGGTAAAGTGAATGACAAGCGGTCGTATCCAGAGTCTTCCTATAAGTCAACACCGTAAGTAGCATCTTCCTCCTTCAGATAGAATGAGTCTTAAAAATGAACATTTGCATATGTTGAAAATCAGTTCCTGTTGTACCATTTGCTTTAAAATAAATAAATTTAACAGTTTCCCAAAGCTAGAGACTGATCTTTTGCATTGTTGATGGAGGCTTGGAAGAGGAGAAGGGTGGGACTGTGAGCTGGTAGGATCTTTTCCCCCTTCTAAGCTGAAAGTGCTTTTTTTCTCTTGCTGGTTTAATGGAGAGAGGGTAAATTGATATTTTTGGCTCTAAAAAAGTGGTTCTCTTCCCTGTTGCTGGTTTTGAAGTTGAGGTAAGAGTGAAGGATGTTACTGATACAAAGCAGAGCTGTCTCTCCTTGCCTGTAACTGCAAGATCTCATTAATGGAAGGGGATGATTGCTGGTTGATCCACTCCCTAGCCACATACATTTTTATTTACCGAGAAGACTTTGTTTGAAATCAGGAATTCTGCTGTGAAACTGATAAAGCCTGTATGTGTATATTTACAAGTAGTGTAAATAACCTCACAGTGAGCTTCTGGCCTAGAGTAGGTGCCATTATGGTTATTGAAATGGTATCCCCATTGTGGTTTTAATTTACCCTAAAGGCTATTTCTAATTCAACCTAATGACTAGTGAGGGAAGGGTATTAGAAATACTGTTATGGACTGGATATAATTTTTGCCTAAGGATGATAAATTACTTTTTTTTAAATTTTTATTTTTTAAAGATTTTATTTATTTATTTGACAGATAGCGAGAGCAGGAACACAAGCAGGGGGACTGGGAGAGGGAGAAGCCGGTTTCCCGCCGAGCAGGGAGCCTGATGTGGGGCTCGATCCCAGGACCCTGAGATCATGACCTGAGCCAAAGGCAGATGCTTAACAACTGAGCCACTCAGGTGCCCCTTCTTCTTCTTTTTTTTTTTTTTTTTTAAGATTCTGTTTTTAAATAATCTCTACACACACCGTGGGGCTGAAACTCAAAACCTTTGAGATCAAGAGTCACATGTTCCAGCAACTGAGCCAGGCAGCCACCCTCTCTTGTTATGTATAATTCTAGAACTCCAAATTCCTTTGTGGACTAAATAATAAAAAATAAACAGTCCCTTTAACTACTTTGATTGTTTTAAGTTAAAGGTGTATCTGCTGGAAAACTTTGTGTTGCTTCAAAGTTTTATTTCCACCTCCCTCCTTCACCCCCCACCCCTCCCATTTAGTGGTCCAATTTATTTATTTATTTTTTAAAGATTTTATTTATTTGACAGATCACAAGTAGGCAGACAGGCAGGCAGAGGGAGAGGGAGAAGCAGGCTCCTTGCTGAGCACAGAGCCCGATGTGGGGCTCCATCCTAGGACCCTGGGATCATGACCTGGGCCGAAGGCAGATACTTAACCATCTGAGCCACCCAGGCATCCCTTAGTGGTCCAATTTAGATAGAAATCCCCCCTGAGTAGTTTGGGCACCTGGAACCCCTTAAGATGACACCAGCAGCTAAGCTAATCATGGAATCAGTTTGAGACAATAGGTTTTATTATTACCCTGGGATGGAATTTGGAAACAGATGGCAGTTTGCCTTACCCTCAATATATATTTTGTTTTGGTCTTCAGAATTGACTTTGTTGTTGGTTTCAGTTGTGAATGATTTGGAGGAAGAGTGTTTTCTCTGTTCTCCTTCTGTTTGGATTTTGACAAAAATCCAAAGCACTTGAGGCTGTTAGGGGCAGAGGTGTACAAAGTAGAGACACAGTCTTAAAGCTATGATTTGCATGACTTCCGTGCATACATAGTAAATATTTATAATGCATCTTGTGACCAGCTGTGCCTCTGAATTAATTATAAAGCCTGAATGGTCACATAGCATTCCACATGCTGTCTCTTTTCATGAAAACCAAGATATTTTCACAAAATCATTTGGAACAATTTAAAAATCTTAGTTATTCTTGAGTAAGCCAGTACATTTGTAATGTAAAATTTAAAAGGGACAGAGTGATAGCTTTTGTCCCCAGCTACCTAGTTCCTATTCCTAGAGGCAGTTAGGGTTACCACTTTCTTTTTTTTTTTAAAGTAGGCTTCACGCCCAGCATGGAGCCAGGTGTGGGGCTTGAATTCACAACCCTGAGATCAAAACCTGAGCTGAGATCAAGAGTCAGACACTTAACCAACTGAGCCACCCAGGCACCCCACCAATTTGTCTTATATAACCTTCCAGAAATTATTTTTAAATAAATATGCTGGCCAAAATGTACATTAGTTATATCTTCCTTTAAAAAAAAATAGCAGGACACCTGGGTGGCTCAGTGGGTTAAGCGGCTGCCTTCGGCTCAGGTCATGATCCTGGAGTCCCTGGGTGGAGTCTGGGCTCCCTGCTCAGCAGGGAGTCTGCTTCTCCCTCTGACCCTACCCCCTCTCATGTGCTCTCTCTCTGTCTCATTCTCTCACTACCAAATAAATAAATAAAATCTTTAAAAAAGAATAGCATATTAAGGGGTACCTGGGTGGCTCAGTCAGTTAAGTGTCTAACTTTGGCTCAGGTCATGATCCTGGGGTACTAGGATCAAGTCCTGTGTTGGGCTCCGTGCTCAGCGGGGAGCCTGCTTCTCCCTCTCCCTCTGCCCCCCACTTGTGCTCCTTCGCTCTCCTCTCTCTCTCTCAAATAAATAAAAATAAATCTTTTTAAAAATACTAGCATATTAAATGCATTATTAGCATATGTCGTGGAGATTGTGCGTATCGGTATACAATGAGTTTACTGATATCTTTTATAGCTGCATAATACTCCACCAGATGGATATACTATAATTTGTTAATCCCATATTGATGCACACTTTTCCCCAGTGTTTTGTTATTATAGATCTCTGCAGCTATAAACTTGTACATGTATCCCTTTTCATGTATGTGAATGTAGCTAGAGGAAAAATACTAAAAGCAGGAGTGCTGAGCTGAAAGAAATTTCCTATTTCATTTTGATACGTATACTCAAATTGTAGTCCCTAGGGGGTGTACCAATTTATATTCCCAGCCTAAGCCCTAGAACTTTTTTGAAGGTCTGGGAAATGCAAATGTGATGCTTAGTTTCAAAATCCAGAAGAAGGGGAGGAGGGGGATGGTGCTAAGGGATGTGATGGGGCATTATCTCCTGATTTGTATGCACTAATGCTGGAAGGAACTTGCAGCCTCTGGGGAATAATAGAAATTTCCAGGTGTTGCCCATGGCAGGGTACTGTGTGCTCTGGAAGATTCAGAGCACATTCACTTGGGTGGGGTAGAGATGCACATTAAGTCATAGGCTGTCTCTCCTCAGGCTTTCATGAAGGTGCTTAGTAGCCCACAAGCGCCTCTCCTTGCTATCATAGTCAACAGACAAGGAATTAGAACGGGAACATTGTGTCTGAGATCCATCGTAAGGATGAGGTACCTCAACACTTAAGATATTTTTTCCCCAAAGCATAACACACATTCAATAGAGTACTAATCTTGAGCATACAGTTTGATGATTTTTCACACGCGTGAACACTGAGGTAACCACCACCACAGCAGCCGAGAGACACATCAAGCACTCCAAAAGGTCCTCGCGTGCCCTTTCTTCATTGATATCCCCATCCCCCGCTCCACAATTTTGATGCCTATAACTACTTATTAGTTGAGTTTATTATTGAAGTTGTCTTATAAAGTGGAGTTATATGGTAATTACAGTTGCATCTGTCACTTTGTGCTCATCATAATGTCTTTTTTTTTTTTTAAAGATTTTATTTATTTATTCATGAGAGATAGAGAGAGAGAGAGAGAGGCAGAGGGAGGAGCAGGGAGCCCGATGCGGGACTCGATCCCAGGACCCTGGAATCATGACCTGAGCCGAAGGCAGACGCTTAACCATCTGAGCCACCCAGGCGCCCCTCATCATAATGTCGTATATCTTAGAATTTCAAGGCAATTAGAATTCATACTGGGTTAGGAGATAGCAGAATTTAATTGAAAATGGTTGCTTCTTCACCTTTTCTAATTAAATTTAGGAGATACCCCCTATTAGGTACATTCCGTTCTATCTTGTCCAAATCCAGGGTGAATTCATCTTTATAAGTCAAGAAAGATGAATGTTGACATGTCACAGAGCTTTCCAGGCAGGTCGACACCCTAGAGTGGCAATGAACCTTTGTATGGTAGCAGTAAAGAGGCTAGTAGGATAATCTGTTAGGACTATATACGAGTTGGCAGCAGCTCTTTCTGCCCACCGGTCCTGTCCCCGTGTTTTAATAAACCACCATTAAAAAAAAAAAAAGAACTATATATGAGTTGTAGGAATTCACTGGTCCGCATTAGACAAGGGATGGTCTCACTTCAGGAATGGCATGAGCCAGGAACTCAGAAGAAAGATATTAGGACTCCTGTTGCTATGTGGGCTTTATTGTCAGTACAGCTTCTATGAAAGCAGGATGGTCCTCCACATTTTCCAGGCTGCATTGACCTTCCAGCACAGGATTTGGAAAATGGAATGTTCTTTCCCAAAGCTGACATATAAAATATATTGAAAGATTCCTGATTGGCCCTTTTTGGATCATTGTCATTCCTAAGGCTAGGGAGATAGGGTTCTCTGATTGACAAGGCTTAGATATGCCCCCCAATAATAGTGACAGTTCTGAAATACCATGTAGGGGCACCTGGGTGGCTCAGTTGGTTAAGCATCTGACTTTGGCTCAGGTCATGATCTCAGGGTCTAGGGATCGAGTCCTGCATCGGACTCTCTGCTTCGTGGGGAGCCTGCTTCTCCCTCCCCCTCTCTGTCTCCTCTGTCTCTCAAATAAATAAATAAATTCTTTGGAAAAAAAATTAAAAATAAAAAAATAAAATACCATGTACATAATAGAATTGTTCTGATAATCAGGACACTGATGTTGATCATGCCTTGTTTCTTTTCCCTCATGGATACTGGATGTCATCAGAAACGAGGGTGAATGTTTTCAATTCAGGAATTCTCTTGAACACCTGCCATGTACACAGTAGTTGGCTAGGTGCCCTGGGAATACCAAGTCCTTGTTCTCATGGAGGTGGCGATCTACCAGGGGCAGAAGACAGGCACAGTAGCTACACTGAGAGTCGAGGGGAGGTAGGAGCACCAAAGGCATGTGAGGGAGGGTGTGTAAAGAAAACATGAATAGAAAAGAAAGAATACACAAGGGTGAACTTCAGGACCTGAAGACTGAGTTGGAACCAGGGAAAGCATACAGCTGGTTGCCTCTTCAGGGTCATGCAGATTATGACTTAATGGAATTTGTATCTAAAAGTAGGTTCAAAGATTATTGACAGTACACATATTCCCTAAGTCTTAAATTTATATACACATGTGAGCATTTTGTGTTTAGGTTTTATGCTGTATCGAGTATGTTACCCTCTAGTGTTTCAAAGTATGTAGTAGAGTGGGAGGTGGAAAACTTCCAAAGTAAAGATTTATTTTTTTTTTAAAGATTTTATTTATTTATTTATGAGAGAGAGGGAGAGAGAGCACAAGCAGGGGGAAGAGGGAGAGGGAGAAGCAGGTTCCCCGCTGAGCAGGGAGCCTGACCAAGTAAAGATTTATAATATCAGTATCTAATATAATTATGGGAGGAGGCCTGTTTTTAATGTTTTAGGTTTTGTTTTTTTTCTAATTTCTTTTGCTGTTTAGCTTCCTTCTTCAATAGCTCCTATGCCCTCAAATACACCTACTGCATTCCCAAAGCGAGAAGCAGAATACCTGGCTATTTTGGCAGAGTGTCTAGGAACTTGTTACTCATTGACTCATGGAGAAAGTCACATTTTCCCTCCTTTAGATGTAGCAATAACAGCACACAAAGCCACGGTAACCTGAATACATTCAGAAAGAGGGCATGAATCCCACTTACCACTGCCAACTATGCACACACATCCCAAAGCTTTAGGCTTCTATAAGACATTAGTAAGTGTGATAGAAATCTGAAGACTTGGACAACAATGAGAAGCAAGCAGTTCTGGATCACCTAGAAAATAGACATAGGTCAAGACATAGACATAGGTCAAGATTATAGTTTCTGTAAATTGAAAGCAATGAGAAAACAAAAACTTCAGACATTTTTAATAGTTGATTTGAATAGCAAGGCTGAGGTTAGAAAGTCGCTGGCGTGTTCTTGGTCTTCCTTTCAGTGCTCTTCTTGCCCATTAGCTCTGCTACTAGGGAGAGTATAGTTCTGCATCGCTGTTACTCACAAGTACTTAACAGTTGCCACAGCTCTTGCTATTTTATTCCACGTTTGGCTTCATTTTCATGCTTGTGGCAGAAACATATGCAGTTAAAGATCTGATGCAATATTATTGCATTAGGAAAATAAGTCTAATGGTAGTCCTTCCATGCCGTTCAGTCTACATGGCTATAGGATTCACGTAGCAGTTGTTTAAATTTTGAGTATTTTAGTTTTCCAAGATTGTATCTTGAAAAGAAAATTGATGCATAGGAGTCTAAAATTAGTATTAAAAATGCTTACCTCTGAGAGTCAGCTTCCGATGGTAGACAGATACATGCATTTCTCTTCAGCACTCCGCATTCCATGAAACTGGAAGAACCTGTAGAAAAGAATCCTGAGTTGTTATTTTCCTGATGGCCTTTTGTGGAGTAAGTCCCTGGCACAGGTCCTGTAAACACCTCTTCCAGATCAGCCTGGGCTTCCCAAAATGCGGTCTTAGGTCCATCTCACTTAGAAGGTCTTACAAACGGGCTCCCCTTACATCGGAACCTTACAGCCACTTGGTGTGTTGCGGAGGGTCTGAGCTGGTGTTCACCTGCACGCAGGAGCCTGGGGATCTGCCTCGTGTCGAGTAGGTGAACTGCTTGCGTGAACGCACGTAGGTGTGGAGGTCTCTTCGTGCGAGCTCTTGCTGCCCTCTGTGCTGACAGGGCGCTCCTGGCCTCGTGATCCCCGAACGCTGACTGCTCTTTTGTCAGGGTGCCCGAAGTGGTGCAGGAGCTGCCGGTGACCTCAGCTGTGGCTGACCTCAGGCAGCCTCACTACAGCAGTGGCAGGAACTTCGAGACGCCTTCCAGAAAGGCCCCCACGAGAGGCAGGGCGGGCAAGGCCAAGCGGCCGGAGCAGGACCACTACGAGACAGACTACACAACTGGTGGCGAGTCGTGCGACGAGCTGGAGGAGGACTGGATCAGGTAGTGGGGGGCCTCGTATGCACGGGATCTGATTGCTAGCCTGGGCCGGTCAGCCTGGGAACTGCTTACCTGCTCCGCTGGGGCGGGGTGGCGCGATTTCATTCTTTGACAGCCAGGACTGGAGATATTTTTTTGTTAGGTTTTTTTTCCCCTGAGTACTCTCTGGTAATAAAGATGGACGGGGAGGGGATATGCTTGGCTGTGACTGTGTCCTAAAAACACGTTGAGCATTGGGCGCCTGGGTGGCTCCGTTGGTTAAGCGACTGCCTTCGGCTCAGGTCATGATCCCAGGGTCCTGGGATCGAGCCCCACATCGGGCTCCCTGCTCTGTGGGAAGCCTGCTTCTCCCTCTCCCACTCCCCCTGCTTGTGTTCCTGCTCTCGCTGTCTCTGTCTCTGTCAAATAAATAAATAAAATCTTTAAAAAAAAAAAAAAAACACGTTGAGCATCTTCCACAGGGTGACCGATGAACTTCACCAATGCTCTTGCACTAGTAGTCACCCAAGAACGGTCTTCCAAACAAATAAAACGCCAGTATAGAGGAACTTCGGTTACTGATTATAAAATTCCCAGACCAGTGCTATGGCTTTCTTTGGCATTCACTTTTAAGGTTTCATGATGAGACCAGAGATTCTTTTAAAAGTTTAATCCAGAGGACTTTGGCAAACAGTTACATAAACAGTTAACAATTCAGTGTTCTGGCCAAGGTTGTGGTTAAGTTCCTGGGTGTTGGTGGTTGAGTTACAGTTCATCCTTAGCAACTATACTCATGTGTGATGTGTAGCCCTTTGATGCCCAGGTATTCTGAGAAATGGGACACAAATCAGAAACATTTGTGGTGTGAATGGTGGTTCATCAAAACATTGCTTCTCAGGGTGTAAGGAGGTGATGAGTGGTATAGTATAGTTTGAAATCTCACTGGGGATTCTCATACCTCACCTTCCCCTCTCTCCACAGGAGTTCTTGGCCAGGGACGCCGGAGTAGCTCAGTAGGTTAAACCTCCAACTCTTGGTTTTGGCTCAGGTCATGAGATCGAGCCACATGTGGGGCTCCCCACTCAGTGGGGAGTCTGCTTTGAGATTCTCTCCCTTTCCCCCTCCCCCACATGCTTACTTGCTCTCTCTCTCTCAAATAAACAGATCTTCAGAAAAAGAAGTTCTTGGCCAAGTTCAGCCATCTAGCTATAAAATACTTTTTTAGGGGCGCCTGGGTGGCTCAGTTGTTGAGTGTCTGCCTTCGGCTCAGGTCATGATCCCAGGGTCCTGGGATCGAGTCCCAAATGGGGCTCCCTGCTCGGCGGGAGGCCTGCTTCTCCCTCTCCCACTCTCCCTGCTTGTGTTCCCCCTCTTGCTGTCTCTCTCTCTGTTAAAAAATAAATTAAAAATCTTTAAAAAAAAAATACTTTTTTAACTTGAATCATGGAAGATTTAAATGAAAACTTTAAAGAAACCTGAATTCTTACTTCTTTCGAGCAAATCATTTAATTTCTCCCCTTTGTAAAAATGAAGATGTTAGGCCAATTTAGATATAAAAATTGAAATTCCATGTTGCTGTGAAGTTCCTTAGTTCTGTGAAACAGTTCGGAGTATTTCCTCAGTGGATTATTAGTTAATAGCATCACAGTGATGCGTAAAGAATATCTAGTATATTGAGAGATACAAGTGATACAGAATTTCAGGGTTATTTTCAGTTTAGTGCATTGCCACGTTATTTGTGCGATGAGCATGTATTTTTGTACATGTACATTAAAGTCTACTTTTATAATCAAAGGACTTAAGCTATTTCTGCTTAGGAAAACAAGATCAATCAGTTGAAAAAACAATCTAAAAACTGTAGTTGGTAGCAGAAAACAACCAGCTGCCGGTCAGCCGCTCTGCTGCTGTAATGATGACAACATACTGTGTTCCAGAATTCCAGTTCTAAGACTTTTTTTTTTTTTAAAGATTTTATTTATTTATTTGACAGAGAGAGACACAGTGAGAGCAGGAACACAAGCAGGGGGAGTAGGAGAGGGAGAAGCAGGCTCCCCACTGAGCAGGGAGCCCGACGTGGGGCTCGATCCCAGGACCCTGGGATCATGACCTGAGCCGAAGGCAGACGCCCAACGACAGCCACCCAGGCGCTCCTCCAGTTCTAAGACTTTAAACATAAATATTCTATTATTATGTGGTGGTGTATATTTAGAATAAATGAGTTCGTATGACTTGAACCTTAAATTTCATAAATGATTTTTAATTCTATTTCTAAAAATTATATAAGCATAGTATTTTATTTTTAAAGCTGTATGTATTTGAGAGAGAGACAGGACATGCACGACCTTGGGGAGGGGTAGAGTGAGAGCGAGAGTGGGAATCTCAAGCTGACTCCCCACGGAGCATGGAGCTGATGCAGGGCTTGATCCCAGGACCCTGAGGTCATGACCTGAGCAGAAACCAAGAGTCAGCCACTCAACTGACTGAGCCACCCAGGCACTGCCCCCCACCCCCGCATAGTATTTTTAAAAGCATAAGCAGTGATGTATAATGTATAATCATTTTTTTTTTTTTGAGAGAGAGAGAGAGAGCGAACAGTGGGGCGGGGCAGAGGGAATGGGAGAGAATCTTAAGCAGCCGCCATGTTGAGCCTGGCGCCTGAAGAGGCTAGATCTCATGACCCCAAGATCATGACCTAAGCCAAAATCAGGAGTCGGATGCCCCAGGCACCCCTAACGTATAATCTTAAGAGAACTTATTTGCATCCCACCTTCCTCTTTCCATAAGCAACAAAAGAAAACAGGAGATTGTCGTTCTTCACATCCCACCAGCTTCATTATCTTTGATGAAGAAACACTGAATTTTATGTCTGCTAGAGTCATAAGTAGTCATTTTCTCAATTTTTAGGGAATATCCACCTATCACTTCAGATCAACAAAGACAACTCTACAAGAGAAATTTTGACACTGGCCTGCAGGAATACAAGAGCTTACAAGCAGAACTTGATGAGGTCAATAAAGAACTCTCTCGTCTGGATAAAGAATTGGATGACTATAGAGAAGAAAGTGAAGAGTACATGGTAAATTCAAACCTGATAATCATATATTATATATGATGTTATTCTAATCTATGAAGATCTAGTATCCTTTCTGTTAATGCTGATTCAGATTTTGCTAGCAATTCTCAAATTGATTTCATTGAAAAATAACTGAAATCCAGTCTTGGATGAAAGTCTTTCCAAATAATTGAAGAGTGTACTAATATAGTTAAGAAGTACAAAACAATAGGCTATATACATATATCCCTTCCTATTTAAAAAAACAAACTATTACTTTTTCTATTTATAAACACAGTTCATTCTTTCTGTAAAATACTAACATTACAGAATCGGGTACAGAAAAATAAACTGCCTTAAATTCTATCACCTGGTTGTCACCAAGGTGTAACAGTTGTTAAAATATCCCCTTCATGCAAAAGTGCACCTAGACACACAACATCTTTGATAAGAGGTTATCTTATGTTTTATGACAGTATCGACTCATGGATATCTATTTTATACTTCGGGTTATAATCCAATACTAATTTATGGCTCAAATTATTTTATATATGTATAATATGTAATATGTTAACTTACATATTTAATAATATATATCACAAATACATATATTACTGTGTGTATATGTAAATATATTTATCATATAAATATACATATGCATATACATATATATTTAAGTTAGTTACTAGGGAGCTCAGACCAGTTTCATAATGGGCTGTAACCAGATGAGAGCTATGCTTCACAGAAGATCTCTAGTGTCAGCAAGGCACATGGACCAGCATGGGGACAGATGAGAGGCAGCAAAACAGATAGTTACCTGTCTGTGTGAATGGAACGTGAGGAATAAGTCCTAGATTTCTCTTTACTGGCTTCCTTCAGGCCCTTTTGCTGACTGTAATAGTTGTACGAACCTAAAAACTTCATTATTTTAATTTCCTATATTTTTGGTGGTGTTGTAAGTTTTAGCTCCAAAATAGAACATCAAGAATGTTATTTTTGAGAGAGAAAATGTCCCACTAAACATATTCTATTGTGTTTCTCATTAATAGGCTGCTGCTGATGAGTACAATAGACTGAAGCAAGTTAAGGGAGTAAGTATCCCAGATTGTAAGATTCTTTCAGGAAGAAGTTTTCTATTATGTGTTTTTTTTTTAAAGATTTTATTTATTTATTTGAGAGAGAGAATGAGAGAGAGAGCATGAAAGGGGGGAGGGTCAAAGGGAGAAGCCGACTCCCTCCTGAGCAGGGAGCCCAATGCAGGGCTTGATCCTGGGACTCCGGGATCATGACCTGAGCCGAAGGCAGATGCTTAACCAACTGAGCCACCCAGGCACCCCTTGTTGTAGAGATTTCTTAAAAAATTTAAAAAAAATTTAAAAAAGTAAAGAAAAAGAGTATATAGTAAAATTCCTCATTTACCCATTTCTTCTTTCCCAAGTCAACCAATATCACCAGTTTTTGTTTTACTGATTTTTTTTTAAAGGTTTTATTTTGAGGGGGTGCCTGGGTGGCTCAGTTGGTTAAGTGTCTCCCTTCAGCTCAGGTCATGATCCCGGGGTCCTGGGATTGAGTCCCACGTTGGGCTCCTTGCTCACAGGGAGCCAGCTTCTCCCTCTGCCTCTGTTTGTTGCTCACCCTGCTTGTTCTCTCTCTCTCTCTGTCTCTCTCTCTCTCTCTGTCAAGATGGTTAAGTGTCTGCCTTTGGCTCAGGTCATGATCTCTAGGTCCTGGGATTGAGCCCTGTGTCAGCAGGGAACCTGCTTCCCCCTCTGCCTCTCCCCCTGCTTGTGCATTCTCTCTCTCTCTCAAATAAATCTTAAAAAAAAAAAAAGATTTTATTTTTAAGTTGTCTCTTCACTCAGCGTGTTGCTTGAACCCACAGTCCAAGAGTCACATGCTCTACCAACTGAGCTGGCCAAGCACCCCTGTTTACTGATTTTTTAGATGATGTGTTAGCAAAAGGCCAGTAAGTGTTTTGGGTCACTTTACAAACCACTAGAAATTAGTGTATGCTTTGTAAAACTCAGGTCAGAAGGTATGATTGAGCAAAAAGAATCAGCTGCCTATATGATCAGAGAAACTGCCAGATGCCTGTATCATCACCCCCAACAATTTTTTTTTTAAAGATTTTATTTATTAAGATAAATATTTGAGAGAGAAAGAATGAGAGACAGCATGAGAGGGAGGAGGATCAGAGGGAGAAGCAGACTCCCTGCCGAGCAGGGAGCCCAATGTGGGGCTTGATCCCAGGACCCTGGGATCATGACCTGAGCCAAAGGCAGATACTTAACCGACTGAGCCACCCAGGTGCCCCTTTTCTACGTTTTTTTTTACCTCTGCTTTCCTAGCAGCTAACACAACTTGTTTTTATTTTGTTAAATTTACCTGGTTTATTTTTTTTTCCTTTTTAGTCTGCAGATTACAAAAATAAGAGGAATTATTGCAAACAGTTGAAGAGCAAATTGTCACACATCAAGAAGATGGTCGGAGATTATGATAGACAGAAAACATAGAAGGTCTGCCACACGGTTTGAGAGATTAAGAAGTATTTGACATCTCTGCAATGTTGTCAAGAGGCAAAATGACTTTGGATTTTAACCCAGGAGGCCAAATCTTTGTGATCATTACAAAGTTTTGGTAGCTTTAATTCATCAGTATTGAAGCATTTTATAAATAGCTTTTGATAATCAACTGGGCTGAACACTCCAATTAAGGGTTCTGTGCTTTAAAATTCATCTATTGTATTAAGGACTGACTGACTACAGGTTGAGGTTTTTAAACCTTGAAGGAACGTCCCACGGTGACCTGTGCTGTGAACTTGCACAGTCTTTTCTTAAAACGTAAGTGAGCTCATTGGTTCCCATAGGTGATCTCGTCCATTCCTCCCAGAACTCTGCCTTCAGAACTGTTATTTATAACCAGTCCTTCTCAGGTAAGGAAACTTGGTCCCTGCAGTGAAGTCTCTGAAGGGAAAGTGCCTGTTTCCTGGCTTGCAGTTTTTGTTCAGTCTGTTTTGTGACTTGAGTTCATGAATAAAGTCCCTGGCCTTTTGTATGTTAGCTAACTATGGCTAGTGCATTCTACCAACCTCCCTATTGATTTTTTTTTCTGTGTATCGTGGTGTTAAAAGAGCTTTTTATTGTTTTATGAAATTATCCAGAGAATAAAGATCATGTAAAAATAACAAATTGTGAAACTTAAAGATTGTAAATATATATTTACCTTTTAAGAATCAAAATTTAAACCTCCTAGTTAGAATTCTGTTGTGTATTCTAAAATACTTTGTAATCTTTTATGGTTTACATGCATTGTTTTGTTTTCTTTTTTTTAAACTAGGCTTTTTCATTATATCAGAGTATCTGATGATGTTGCTAATTCAGTTGTGACTTGAATTGTATCTTAAACAATGTTCAAGTTCTGTATATACTTTCTAAGGTATTAAGCCTGGTGTTGTCTTTCTTTCATATAGTTGTTTGACATCATTAGTGCTATTAAGTTTGGAGTTTCATCTGTTAATGTTTTAAACTATTTTGGGTGCTGTGCTGATTACTAAATTTCCCAGTCTTTTGGCTATCAGAAGGCTGATTTGTCTGGAAACAGAGGGCAATCCCACAAAACATCAAATTATTTCAGATGGTGCCCTCGGTTCATCACTTTTTGTAACTTAAATTTTTATTAGTAAATGAAATTAGCTGATAGTGGGCATATAGCTAGCCCAGTTGATTGTGATTATCCCCTTAGTTTAGAACTATTTTTGTGGGGCGCCTGAGTGGCTCAGTTGGTTAAGCGACTGCCTTCAGCTCAGGTCATGATCCTGGAGTCCCGGGATCGAGTCCCGCATCGGGCTCCCTGCTCAGCAGGAAGTCTGCTTCTCCCTCTGACGCTCCCCCATCTCATGCTCTCTCTGTCTCTATCTCATTCTCTCTCTCAAATAAATAAATAAAATCTTTAAAAAA
>NC_138375.1:93266693-93318840 GCF_054177405.1 Leptonychotes weddellii | reverse complement strand
CCAAAACTATTTTTGTGAAAATTTTTGAAGAATAATCTTTAAATAATCATTAGTATACCATTCAGACACTTAAGTATGTAATTCTTTATATACAAGTCTGAATCATTTTCCAAAGATACATCTTAAAATAATGTTTCTATTATAACATTGATTCATTTCTTCAAATTGAAGAAATTCTTAATTTTCCATGTACTGTACATACTACAAAAGGTAAGAGTTTATAGTTTTCATACCTTTTGGTTTCACACCAAATGGTAAAGACTCTTGAGCAACTTAACTCATTTTTATGTATGCTAAAATTTAAATTTCTTTGTTCTTGGAAGTCAGTGTACTTAGATTATGAAGATGGCAAGGATGCCAGGGTTCTGACAAAACAAAACTATACAGCTGAACAAACAAAATCAAATAGCATGAATTTCCATTGTAAAATTGTGTCAGAAAATTGGACTTAAAAATAAAATACAAGAAAATAATTTCTCAAATGTGGTACTTAAAGACCACTTGGGATTAACCAGCTGGATGTAACTAAAGAACCACTTAGGTTGATTTCTAGTTTGGAAAACAAGACGTTTAGATTAGATGTTGGAGGTCTCATCCATCTCTGACCTGAGATTCTTATGTCTGCAATCTGCCTTCTATTTTGAACGATTGTTCCAGAAATTCTGTTGTGAAAGCATGTGGTCCTGCTGATAAAGGTTAACTGCACACAGGAATGCCTTTACATAGGTGCTTCTGTATTCAAAGTAGATAAGATCAATATTTTAATTTCTCTTTATTTTGAAAAATTTAAAGAAAAATAGAAAACTATAAACACATATCCATCTGCCAGAAAGAACAGGTGTTAGTTTTGTTATATATGCTTGTATTTTTTGAAATAAATTGAAGCCTATTGGTATTTATAGTAAAAGTTACATTGTATACACACATATATGAAATTATCATTTAATCCTTATAACATTCCATTGACATGTAATCATTTCCCATTCTCATTTAACAGGTAAGAAAACTGATGATGTGGTAGATTAACTGGTCCACTGTCGGACAGTAGCAAGTAATTAAATATGATTGGAATCTTGGTCTGTTGGAATATTAGGTTCTGGGCTCCCATTCTAGGTTGACTGTCACTAAATTCATGGGTAAGATGGGATTACTGTGTCTGGTGTTAATAAAATATATTTTTAGTGCATTTTAAGTACTTTTAATTGACGTAAAATGCTTCGTATGAAATATCAGAAGTATCTGTAAAGACCTGAATAGGTGTGCGTGTGTAAAGAAGGGTACGAGCAGAAGAGTTCTCCAGTCACGGCTCTGGGGACTTTGAGTTGAGGCTGTAAGAGTCCCTCACACAGAGACATGCTCCCTGCTTCATCACTGTGATAGAAGTATCTCCTCTGGACATCTCTGAAAGCTCAGCTGGAGGAATCAGGATTCAGACCCCGTCTCCTGGCAGCTTGTGGTTCTACATTAACTGTGTAACTTTTGTGGAAGGACAAATGACTTAGATGGACGGCTGTGTCATCCCTCCTCCTGCATTTCATACTGTTCACCTGTCTTTTAATGGGAACAGTTTTCACAAAGAAAAATGCCCAAGTAACTTGGGTAGTTTATTTTTTTATTTTATGTTTTTTGTCAGAGCACAAGCAGGGCGAGCGGCAGGCAGAGCAGGGAGAGGGAGAAGCAGGCTCTCTGCCAAGCAAGGAGCCCAATGTGGGACTCGATCCCAGGACCCTGGGATCATGACCTGAGCTGAAGGCAGATGCTTAATCAACTGAGCCATCCAGGCGTCCCTAACTTGGGTAGTTTTTAGAAAGCACTGTTAAGTTAAAATAATGCCACTTTGCAGTTTGAGAAAAGCATGGAAACATAATTGATTTTGTTGGAGGGGACTGCAACCCAATTTAGGGGTCCCCCAAGATTTCTAGTTGCTGTCACAGGACCCTCTCGCTCTTCCCTGCTTGTGTCGTCCTGTTCTTGCTTTGCCTGCAGCAATTACTTGCTTTGTCTGCAGCAGTTACTTGCTTTGTGACCTTGGACAAATTACTTAGCCTTCCTGCCCCTCAGTTTGCTTATTTGTGTAAGAACTATGTGTACCTGATCTCATAGTTGTTATGAAGGTAGTTAATGTAGGACTTAGAACAACAGTCCTTGTCAGAATGTAATAAACATGGCCAGTTAAACCAATTTCCCAAAGCTGGAAGGTGAGACTTGAAACAAGTTTTTAAAAAACAAATTGTGTTTTAAGAGTGTATGTATCATCTCAATCCTTATTGGTCTGTGCTGGGTGCAGCGTTAGGGTATGAGTTCTTTTGAATTTTAGATAACTGCATTAGGCTTGGCACTGTGACTTAATAGATGATGAACAAGTGCTGTAACATGTCAAAATAAGGATTATTCTATTCTGTTAAAAGCAGTTGTGGAGGTTTTTAATGAGTCTCTGTGTGAGAAAGTATCTTTACAGATACTTCCATCAAGTTCACCTCTCCCAGTCTCCAAAGTTGTGCATGCTGAATTTCAGCGTAATAACACTGGCTGAGCTCTTCATAAATTCATTAGCCCTGGGGGCTGTGTTCAGCTACCCATGGGCAAAGATCAGACTGTTCCATTCTTCATAGCTGTCCCTTAGTTTTACTAGTTGAAACATAAGGCTAGGTTAGATCTATTTCTTCTCCCAATTTGTATACAGTTAGAATGTTCTGTCAGCCACAGTTACGGCAAGGGATTACCATGGATTTATGCACGTTTTGTTTTGCCTTGGTACAACTCCTAGTTCAGATCTATGACTAAAATATATACAGAGGAGAGTAAACTTCACAGTTGTGAGTTTGAATGATCCAGCCTCCTCTCCACAAATATACTTTACTAGGGACTCCTGTCCTTTTTTTTTTTTTTTCTTCATTCAAAAGAAAAGTCTTCCGTAGAGGTACCTGGCTGGCTCAGTCGGTTGAACATGGGACTCTTGATCTCAGGGTCATGAGTTTAAGCCCCACATTGGGTGTGGAGCATGCATAAAATAAAAATTAAAAAATTTTTAATTAAAAAAAAAGGTCTTGGGCGCCTGGGTGGCTCAGTTGGTTGAGCAACTGCCTTCGGCTCAGGTCATGATCCTGGAGTCCCTGGATCGAGTCCCGCATCGGGCTCCCTGCTCGGCGGGGAGTCTGCTTCTCCCTCTGACCCTCCCCCCTCTCATGTGCTCTCTCTCATTCTCTCTGTCTCAAATAAATAAATAAAATCTTTAAAAAAATAAATAAATAAATAAAAATAAATAAAAAAAAGGTCTTCCCAGACTGATGGATAGTGAACATATGCAAGATACATGCTTGGGGCTTGGGGTTGTGGCCAGTTGTCCCATAGGAATGCATCCTGTCTTGGAACATGATGGCCAACCAGAATGGAGGAAAAGAAAAAGGAAAAAAGTGGAGTTTGTGAAAGGAAGGGAGGATAGAGGGAAAGTAGGAAGGGCAAGGAAAGAGTGTGAGTCCTGTGAAGAGTTAAAGATGTGGGGGAGGCAAAAACGAAAGGTGACTGGCATTGGGAAAGAATCAGCAATGCCGAATTCTCTCCTTTTTAAAGACAACACTGAAAATAATAAGGCCTTTGTCCTCTGGGGGGAAATAAAAGCTGGTAATGGAGTTGCCACTAGGTTGTGTATAGGTGAAGATATCGTTTGTGACTTGCTTGTTGGTCACCCAGCTAGTGTGGCAGAGCCTGGTTTTATTTATTTTTTTATTTTTTAAAGATTTTATTTATTTATTTGACAGAGAGAGACACAGCGAGAGAGGGAACACAAGCAGGGGGAGTGGGAGAGGGGAGAAGCAGGCCTCCCGCTGAGCAGGGAGCCCGATGCGGGGCTCGATCCCAGGACCCTGGGATCATGACCTGAGCTGAAGGCAGACGCTTAACGACTGAGCCACCCAGGCGCCCAGAGCCTGGTTTTATTTTATTTATTTATTTTTTTTAAGATTTTATTTATTTGAGAGAGTGAGAGACAGAGAGCATGAGAGGGAGGAAGGTCAGAGGGAGAAGCAGACTCCCCGCCGAGCAGGGAGCCCGATGCGGGACTCGATCCCAGGACTCCAGGATCATGACCTGAGCCGAAGGCAGTCGCTTAACCAACTGAGCCACCCAGGCGCCCCAGAGCCTGGTTTTAAATACAGGTCTTTTCTTTCCGGTATCATGCAGCATGGCTTGTGTTTATGTTTTTGAGGGGGCAGAACACAAGGGAAGATGTTGGTACCAACAAAGCAATATAGGCAACAGAGCGGGGGAGCGTATGCTGATGGGGAAATAAAGAAGCTCCAGTTCCTGCAGTTCCTTCCCACTGTTCCTCTCGTGGATGTAAGCTTTTTCTGATGCTCTGGCTGGACCTTGCATCTCCATTTCTCAAGTGTGGGAAATGCTTAATGTCGTCTAAAAAAAAAAAAAAAAACCAACCTCCAAGTAGGTTAGTAAATGCATTATTTGTTGTCTTACTGAGGACTATCACCCAGGAAACAGTATTTCAGATTGCTCAGAACTGCTCTGAAACTTAGCTTCACAGGGGGTTATATACGCAAAAGCGGGAAGGGGTAGATGTGCTTGCAAGCAGTTCTCTAATTATGATTATGTGTCACAAGGTACAATCAGTTCCGTTGTAAAAATTCAGCTTCACTGATTTACACATAGACGTGTGAAAAACGCTTGGGTCATCTTAATACACTGTTTCTATCATATTTGTTAAAAAATATTGCCTGCAGACCTCTGCCTAACTGGTTTCCACTTCTTGTTTTTGGTTTCCGCTTGAGGTCACCTCAGACAGTCACAGAAGGCTGACATCTTTAGCCTATTTTAAGGCACTGCAGTTTTCATGCACACTACTATTTCCATATGTATTAGCAGGCATCTCAAGCATCTCAAACTTGTCCAAAACTGAACAGATCTTATCACCCCCCATTCTCTCAGAAATTGCAGCTCTAACCTTTCAGTTGCTCAGCTGAGAACTTTTGGGTCATTGGATCTTTTTTCCTAACACACATCTGGTATCGACAAGATCTAGAATCCAACCCTTCTCACTAGCTGCACTGCCATACTATCCTCGACCGTCCTATCATTCCTCCAAAGTTACTAAAATGTTCAGAGCCCATGGCCGATTTCAGCAGCTATCACTCAACCCGTTTTCTCATGCAGTCCCAGAAACACATGGATGGGTTTCCACCTCAGGGCCTTAGCCCTTGTGGTTCCCTTTGCCTCGGGAGGTCTTGCCCTAGGTAGAAGTATGGTTAACTCCCTTCCTCATTCCGGTCATGGCTCAACTGTCAGTGAGGACTCCTCGGACTACACTATGTTAAGCTGGGACCATGTTCCCCTTCCATGCTTAATTTTTCTCTTTGCACTATCACCATTTGATACAGTATGTTTTTCTCGATAAATGTATTCATAGTAGAAGAATTCCACGGGGGCGGGGGGGGTGGGCAGGGATTAGTTGTTTTTTTTTTTTAAGATTTTTTAAATTTATTTTTTAGAGAGCGAGCGAGAGAGAAACAGCATGAGAGGGGAGAGGGTCAGAGGGAGAAGCAGGCTCCCCGCTGAGCCGGGAGCCCGATGTGGGACTCGATCCCAGGCCTCTGGGATCATGACCTGAGCCGAAGGCAGACGCTTAACGACTGAGCCACCCAGGCGCCCCCAGGGATTAGTTTTTAATTACTATTTACTCAGTGCTTAGAACCGTAAAAAGCAGGTGCCCAATAATACTTGCTGCATGAACAGGAGCAGCGGAGCAGTCCCAGAAAACTCTTGCACCGCAAGGTTCTGGCTTAGTTGCCGCTGCTGCAATCAGTCCTTCATGCCAACCTTATAGAAATAATACACAAAATTCAAGCTCCTAAGATCCCAGGTCGATGGCTACCCGGCTGAACAGAGATCACTTTTCCCGCACTTTTCCCGCCTTTTTGTGAACAATGGCTGAAAGCGGGGCAAGAGGCTCCTTCTCGCACCCTCATCAGCTTCTGGGACGCCCGGCCCCCGAGCGCCCTGCTCCAGCGACCGACGCTCGCAGCAACCGGAACGTTTGTGCGTCGCCGCCGCGCGCAGGGGAAGGACTTCCGCCGAGGCCTTGGAGCCGACTGGACGGAGCTTCCGGGTAGAGCGGCGTCCTACGAGACCGGTGAGTCCGTGGGTAGAGCTCCTCGCTGAGCGAAGGTGGGGACCGACCGTCTGGGGAGCACGGCAGCGAGGAGGGGCCTTCGCGGCGCGACGGGGGGTGGGGGGCGGAGGCTGAAGGGGGCCGACCAGCCTCTTGTGCATTGTGGGTTGAGGGTGGGAGGGAGCGTGTGAAGGGGGAGGAGGGCAACTTCCGTCTCTTAGCTGCATAGAACCATCTAGGGCTGCAGTCCAGGGAATGGCTCTCCTTCCCTAAAGCAGAACGCGAGTTTTGGGAGTTGTGGTCTTGGGTTCGAGTTTGATTGCCTCCAGCTGTGTGACCTCGAGAGCGTTATCGGCCTTTTGAGCCTCGAGTTCCATGTATGAAAACAGGATAGTGATCACCCATGTCTAATAGCGCTTGGCAGGGTAAGGTGTGAATAAAACCTTCATAAATTGCGATGTTTGGTGCAGATCTCGTTTGTTTGCAGTAGCATTCTGAGCTCATGTGACAGGAATCACAGCAACAGCCTGACGCTAGGTACAGTGGCTTTTCTGGAGTTGGAGTCTCAGGAAACGGATCAGCTTTTGGAGATACGGACCTAAGAGGTCACCAACTACATCTTTCTCGAAGATGCGTAACTTCCCTATTAATAACATGCATTATAAACTTCCAGCTTCCTTGGAACATCTGTAGTTATGGGAGCTTAATACCTCTGTCCTATCCCTGTAATTTCCCATTGCAGTCAGCTCTAATTAGGAAGTCCTTGGATGAAGTGAGCCAGAAGTGTTCCTCTTTGCAGTTTCTGCTCATCAGTTCTCACTGTGTTTCTGAACTTTAAGAAAATTAAAATAATAAACTAAGAATAAAATAGCAGTGTAAATATTGATATGTTGGATGGCAGTAGTGACTTTGTAAGAATTTAAGTTTAAAAACATCAAGAACACTATGTAAGCTTTGATTTTTGTAATTCACAGTAAATACAGAAACTTTCATGGAGGATCAAAAAGTTCATTTAATCACCATATCCTCTTCCTGCACTCATCATTAAACTTACAAGCACCAGCACAGTGTGTTGAAATAACACAAATGTTAGAATTAAGTCACTTGTCATTACTTCAGGCAATCTACCGAAGTATATACTAAAGTAGATCACCAGATTTCCTGAAACAAATAGATTTCTTCCAATGCCAGGGAATGGTTTGTTAATTCAGTGAGAGATACAGAACTTTAGCAAATAATACCTGATTATAGCAGGTGCCACAGAAAGCAGTGATGCCATGAAAGCAGTCTCCAACTTGTTAGTAGAGTTTCATTCCAAAAGTCCATTTATAAGTCAGTTCTTCAGATTTTAAAATATATTTTTCTATAGAAAATCATGATGTAGGTGGAGGGTAAGGTCTTGCTTATGGTCCTTATTACAGAAATTAATTTTTGCTCCTGTCAGTGATGGAATTTGTTTTGTCCTTAACGTCTTCTTGGCCCTTATGATTGCTTTGATCATATATGGAAGAAGGAAGCTGAAGGAAGTGAGAGCATAGGATGGGGAGGGAGATTCCATTTGGGAGGATGGAAGTGTAGATGTGACTAGAATGTTTATTACTTGGCTCTGGTTAATAGATTTCCCCCACCACCAGTTTTATCCCTGATTTTTTTTTTTTTTTTTAAGATTTTATTTATTTATTTGAGAGAGAGAGAATGAGAGACAGAGAGCATGAGAAGGAGGAAGGTCAGAGGGAGAAGCAGACTCCGTGCTGAGCAGGGAGCCCGATGCGGGACTCGATCCCGGGACTCCAGGATCATGACCTGAGCCGAAGGCAGTCGCTTAACCAACTGAGCCACCCAGGCGCCCTATCCCTGATTATTAAAGAAATACATGTTCATATGAAAAATACGAAAATACAGAAAGTAATAAAACAAAAAACCAGTCACCCTTCATCTAGATGAAACCGTGTTGTATTGAATTACTGAACATTTCCTTTTTCTTTTTTTAATAGTTGAGATCATAATATACATTTAATATTGTGTCCTTTTTTGAGTTATGAGCTATAAGCATTTACCATTTATAAATAATAATTTTCATTTTAAAACTCATGATTGTGATGGGACACCTAGCTGGCTCAGTCAGTAGAGCATGTGACTCTTGGTCTCCGGGTTGTGAGTTTGAGCCCCACTTTGAGCATAGAGCTTACTTAAAAAAAAATTTTTTTTAAAGATTTTATTTTTATTTATTTGACAGAGAGAGAGATAGCGAGAGCAGGAACACAAGTGGGGGGGTAGGGGAGGGAGAAGCAGGCTTCCCGCGGAGCAGGGAGCCTGATGGGGGGCTCGTTCCCAGGATCCTGGGATCATGACCTGAGCCGAAGGCAGCCGCTTAACGACTGAGCCACCCAGGTGCCCCAGATTTTTTTTTATTATAAGAAAATTCACACACATATAGAAAGGTGGACAGGTAGTACAGTGAATCACCATGATCCATCACCCAGCTGTAATAATAACCATCATTTGTAGCTAATCTTGTTTCATCTATACCTTTACTCACTTTCCATAGTTCTGTGGTCTTGTCCTATGACTATAATGCATTTTTGTTTTTAAAAATTGTAAAAAGAGGGCACCTGGGTGGCTCAGTCGTTAAGCGTCTGCCTTTGGCTCAGGTCATGATCCCAGGGTCCTGGGATCGAGTCCCACATCGGGCTCTCTCCTCAGGGGGAGGCCTGCTTCTCCCTCTCCCACTCCCGCTGCTTGTGTTCCTGCTCTTGCTATCTCTGTCTCGGTCAAATAAATAAATAAAATCTTTAAAAAAAAATTGTAAAAAGAGGGGCTCCTGGGTGACTCAGTCATTAAGCGTCTGCCTTTGGCTCAGGTCATGATCCCAGGGTCCTGGGATCGAGTCCCACTTCGGGCTCCTTGCTCAGTGGGGAGTCTGCCATTCCCCCTGTTTGTGTGCTTGCTCTCTCTCTGACAAATAAATAAAAATCTTTAAAAAAACTTTTAAAAAATTTGTAAAAAGATGCTTATCTCTCTTGGTGCCAAACTTGTGCGTAAACGTTTATATTTTTTCTTACGGACAGGAAAAAGAGTTCCATGAGGATTTTATGAAGTATTTTCATTCAACAACAATTATTAAATAAATTGCAAAGAATTAGATGACCTTGCATTCTCTGTTTCTTACTTTGTATGTTTGCTTCCCTCTCTTTACTTTTCACATTTAAATGTATGAATTTTGTGCCAGATATTTTTAGAAAATTCACACTCAGTGACTTTTACAGGATACTGAATAATACATTTAAGGAAAAAATGGATGAAGAACCTGAAAGAACTAAGCGATGGGAAGGAGGCTATGAAAGGACATGGTGAGTAGGGCATTATGACTCCCTTCTCGTTTACACATTATTTCTTACTGTTCTTCTACACCTTTATCTCTCTTCTTGTTCAGTGATTGGTTTTTTAAATTTATTAAAGTATATTTAACGCATGTTAAAATTCACCTGTTTCCATCTTATAATTCATTGATTTTTAGAAGATTTACTGAGTTGTGCAATCATCACCATAAATCAGTTTTAGAAAATTTTCACCACCCCATTAAGATCCTTCATGCCCAGGGACGCCTGGGTGGCTCAGTCCGTTAAGCGTCTGCCTTAGGCTCAGGTCATGATCCCAGCATCCTGGGATTGAGCCCCGCATCAGGCTCTGTGCTCAGCGGGGAGCCTGCTTCTCCCTCTCCCTCTGCCTGCCTGTCTGCCTACTTGTGATCTCTCTCTTTCTCTCGCTGTCAAATAAATAAAATCTTTAAAAAAAAAATTTAAAAAAAAGATACTTCATGCCCATTTGCAATTAACTTCATTCCTACCTCCAGCTGTAGGCAACTGCTAATCTACTTTTTGTCTCTATGCATTTGCCTTTTTGGGTATTTCATGTATATGTAATCTTATAATATGTGGTCAGTATTGTCTCGCTTTCATACAACAGTATTTTCAAGGTTCATCCATGTTGTAGCAGGGATCAGTAATTCATTCCTTTTTATTACTGAATAGCATTATGTTGTATACCATGTTTTCATTCATTCATTCATCAATTGATGGACATTTAGATTGATTATACTTTTTGGCTTTTATGAATAATGCAGCTGTGAACATTCATGTGCAGATCTCTGTGTGGACATATGTTTTCATTTCTTTTGGGTTAATAAAATTTTAGCTTTTCAAACAAGTAAATATTGCTTATAGGGAGATTCTTAAAGAAGATGAGTCAGGATCACTTAAAGCTACGATAGAAGACATTCTCTTCAAAGCAAAGAGAAAAAGGTATGTAAACTTTTTGTAGGTGTGTTACAAAAGATAAAATAGATTCCTTTAAGCCTTTCTGTCCACCTATACCCACTCCTCAGTACTTCATTTCAGCTGTATTCCAGAAAAACTGACCTTTAAACTCTTGAGTAGGGGGAAGGAACCAGCAACCTAGCACTTCAGAAGGGAAATGGGTCTTCAGGGACTGTCCAAAATACCTGTAATTATGTGAACCCCATAAGTTAATAATTTACTTCACTAGAAAATGCAGGTTAGTTGAAAAGTTATATTGATTTTTTGGGTAATAGAGGACATTCCATTAAAATGTTTGCATAATTTTAACAGAGTATTTGAGCACCATGGACAAGTTCGACTTGGAATGGTATGTTGACATTTTTTTTCTTTACCAGTACAGAACTAGTTGGGTTAGAGAAGCATTCTGTCTTGACAGAATTAATAACAGTAAGACAACAAATGTTTTAGAAGAATATATTAAAAATATATGTGTATGGGCACTTGGGTGGCTCAGGTGGTTAAGCGTCTGCCTTCGGCTCAGGTCATGATCCTGGAGTCCCAGGATAGAGTCCCACATCGGGCTCCCTGCTCAGCGGGGAGTCTGCTTCTCCCTCTCCCACTCCCCCTGCTTGTGTTCGCTCTCTCGCTGTCTCTTTCTCTGTCAAATAAATAAATAAAATCTTAAAAAATATATATACATATATATGTGTAAAATATGTAAATACTAAATGCCATTTTTACTTCTTGGTCAAAAATGAATTTGAAAATTGTTATATTTGTGGTTTATTTTTGGTAGATGCGTCATCTTTATGTGGTAGTAGATGGATCAAGAACAATGGAAGACCAAGATTTAAAGCCAAATAGACTGACTTGTACTTTAAAGGTATAGTAAAATCATTTTAATTTATACTAAACGTGAGAAAGGACACTGAATTCTAAAAAAAAAAAAATTTTTTACTATAACATCTTTATTAAGATATAATTCACATACCATAAAATCAACTTACTTAAAATATACTGTTAAAATTTTTTGCCTGTTACAGAGTTGTGCAACATTATTACCACAGTCAGTTTTAGAGCATTTTTATCATTACAAAAAGAAAACCCAGGGATACCTGACTGGCTCAGTCAGAGGAGTGTGCGACTCTTGATCTCAGGGTTGTAATTTTGAGCCCCATGTTGCATGCAGAGATTACTTAAATAAATAAAACTTTAAAAAAAAAAAAAGAAAGGAAAACAGAAGCAAATTTTCTGTAGTTTTGCCAAACAGTGTTCCATTGTATACAACTTTGGGTTGTTTCCACTTTTGGGGGCCTTTTATGAATAATACTGCTGGGAACATCTGTGAACAGGTTTTTGTGTGGAGGATGTTTTCCCTTCTAAAGCTTGATTTTAGCTTGGGTAGTTTATGTTTTATCCACTTTTCTGTGGCCTAAGAATAGCAGCTGGGATGAAATGGTGTGCACCAAAGGGGTGAAGCTCAGCTTGGGTGGTGTGCAGACTGCTGGATTTACAGGGGTTCATTTTATCTTCTGAGATTATATTAACTCTCCTGTATCTTGTTTAACTAACTGGGCAGGGGAGGGAGGATATAATGCATTTCCATGAGGAGATATTCCCAGCCTTGGAACTCTTTCCCTCAATTAAGTGTGAAGCTTGGATTCTTCTCTTCTGAAAGGAGGGTTAGTTCTTGATTTCTTTCCCTATTCATTCATAACTTCTGGTAGAAGAGGAAAAAGATAACAATACTCTCTCTCTTCACTTCTTTCCCAAAGCAAGAGTATTAGCGAAATTTCCCAGGACTTTTTTCAGTCATGAATGGGACTTCAGAGGAGTAGGATGAAGTAGATGCTGAATCATACTGCTGGACTCAATTCTGCTCCAGAATCCTCCGTTCCTTTTCTTGTACATAAGTTTTCTAAATTTACTAGATTAGATTTGTCCTTTATCTTCTCTATTGGTGAATGTGTGTGTATTTATTACAGTACTGATCCACTCTCCACAGTTGAATGTCCACAGCATTCTCTCTTTAACACACTCCAGTTGGAATGGTACCTTCACAACTACATTTTCAAGGTCCACCATAACCTCCAGGATGTGAAACTCAACTCCTTTTTATCTTTAGCAGCAACTGAAATAGTTGACACTCAGTCCTTCCTGAAAGGCATTCTTTTTTTGTTCTTTTTGTTTGTTTGTTTTTGTTTTTTTGTTTTTTTTTAAAGAATTCTGTACCCCTGAGGTGGGGCTTGAACTCACGACCTCATGATCAAGATTCCCACACTCTAAGGACTGAGCTAGCCAGGCACCCCACACATCCTTCTTTTGACTTTCATTACATGTAGTCTTTTTATTTCGTCTTAGGCTCCCCTCTCCCACTTTGAAATGCTGGAATGCCCTAGGACTTGGTCATAGTTCTTTTTTTTTGTCTACTCTCTTCCCTTGAATAAATACTATACATTCCCATGAAGAAATTTTTTTAAAGAATGCATTTTTTTGAGTTTGTAATACAAACTATAGCTAAGTAGAAGTTCAGTCACATCATTTAGGAAAATGATACAACAAAATGACTAATATTTATGCTCTTAATTTCTGTCCTCCCACCCCAGTCAGGGTCTTGCTTTGTCAGTTATCCCTTTTCATTGTCTTTGGACTTAGATCATTCCGCCCAGTTTATAAACACATTCAGATTATTTGTAATTTATTAAAACCCATCCTCGGTTATGCTCATTCTCTTGTTTCTGGCTTCATAGGATCTTTCCATGTTTAGATTACATCTGTCTCACAAGTCCAAATGGTTCCATCTTTTATTTATCTTTTTATTTTTCGAAGATTTATTTATTAGAGAGAGCACATGTGCCAGGGTGTGGGGGAGGGGCCGACAGAATCTCCAGCAGACTCCCCACTGAGCACCGAACCTGACTTGGGGCTCAATCTCATGACCCTGAGATCACTATCTGAGCCAAAATCAAGAGTCGGACCCTTAATCAACTGAGTCACCCAGCGCCCTGGTTCTATCTGTTAAACCCAGTTCATCACTTACCATTTTAAATTCAGGCTTATTTAATACTGTGATTTTTATTTATTTGAATATTTTAAAATTTATTTTTGTTTATTTAACATTTTTACTAAAATATTTGAAAATATTTTACTAAATATATTTGAAAATCTATGAGCCTAAAAATCTCAAGAGAAGTGATGCTTGATAAATAGGTTTCACAAAACATTTCTTTATGGTTATTATTTTGCCCTTATCTAGTATTTTTGTTTTCTTTAAACAGTTATTGGAATACTTCGTAGAAGAATATTTTGATCAAAATCCTATTAGTCAGGTATGTAGATAAGTGATGGAATTCAGATTTAGATTCCTGATATTACTGCCAATTCTAATTTATTTTTAAAACGCTGGGCATACATTCTGTGAATTATTAAGTGATCCAGATTGTGTACCAGTTTCTGGTACACTTATCAGTGACAAGCAAGGCAACTCTAAAAGTTAAATAATGTACAGTAAACTCATAGCTAAAGTTCTGTCAAAAGCATCATGAGAAAAAGCTTCTCGTATGTTACTTATGTCTTTTGTAATTACTAATTTATTTTCATTATGTACATTCTTATGAAGAAGAAGTAATTTGTTAAGTTAATAATCATTTTTGTTTTTATTTTGAGATTGGAATAATTGTAACAAAGAGTAAAAGAGCTGAAAAACTGACCGAACTCTCAGGTATGCATAAAATTACCTTTATAGGACTCAAGGACTTGGCTCTATTTACTCAACCTTGTAACCCTGTTCATAAGGTTGCCTAATAAGTAAAATGAAGACTTCTTTTATGCTCTACATGTGAAACACTTAATAACCCCTCGATTAAATCCTCCAGTAAACTCTTGGTATCTAAGTTTTTAAATTGAGTTCTGTACGGTAATGAATACTACTGCAATGAATGTAAATGTTTATTTAAGACTTATACATTCTTATCCTGAAAGTATTAAGATAAAATTACTGTAACCATTCCAAAAATCCACTTAGTCTTAAAATTAATTTTTTAAAAGTTAAACCTCTAAAGAGCAAAGGATTGAAAAATTGAATTGCAGTTATTATTAATAATTCAGTTTTTCTGCTTACATGACATGTCTAACTGAATTTTATTCTGTTAAAAGATAGTGCAGGTTTTATTTGCTTTGGTGCTGTTTTAACAAATTCACATCACTAATTCTATTTTAATTTCTGTGAAATACACTATCCCTTAAATGTGGTTCTCATCCTTTCATCCTTACCAATACAGATAAATTTGAAATGACATATTTTCATCATTAATAGTTTTTCACTGTGGCAGTAAGGAGTGAAATGTATGTTAGCCTGGAGTGATCAAGAAATTCAGTTATGAGTAACCAAAAAAATCTCAAACTAGCTTTAGCATACAAGGGAAATTATTGACTCCCATCTAAAGGAGGGCTGATTTCACACATGGTAGTTTCCAGGGTTCCTGGCTCTGTTTGGCTTTACTCTCTGAAGTGAGGTGAAAAGATGTCTGTTACTAGCCCTGAGTCTCCATGACCCTCATAGTCTGTAGCTTCAGCACAAGTCCCACAGAGGTCTCGGAATGACCCTGCTTCTGATTTGCCCACCCATGAGCAAAGTGGCCAGAGGAATGAAGTATTGTGTTGGTAGGCCTGGATTACATGCCTGTTCCTGGAGCAGGATGGAAGCAGGGTAAGCAGCTGGTTTGTTATACTGTGAGGACAGGATGGTTTCTCCTGGGAAAGGACGTAGGACCCTCTTGGCACCCTTCTCACGTTCAGAGTAGTTTTCTATGGGTGCCAGAGAAGTCATACATATAGGGATGAAAAATCCTCTGGATATTTTGATAGGCCTCTTGATGGCACTCCTTGTCTGTCTGATCAGAATCACTGCTGTAAACCACACTGACAGTAATCGAGTTCGCTTTTTTCCTATACTCACAATACAATAGGAGGTGAACGAACTATTTTGTATGGTATGGTAGAAAGAGAAGTGGATAGAGAGCCAGGAGATGTAGGTTTAAGTGCTGGTCCTGCCACTGGGTAGGTATTTGTCTTTAGGCAAATCTTTTAGCTTGTTAGATTCATTTTTCACTTATGAAATGAGGGATTTGGACTTAGTGATGTACTTTTCATTTCTAAAATCTTAGGATTCCGAGACTAAATAAATACTTGAAATATGTATTAAATAATGGCAAATGCTTAGTATTTTAAAACTTAGATAAATAAGAACACGAAGAAGCTATAAGTAGATGAATGGACAAAGACAACAGATAATTCATACCAGAATAAAAAGAGAAACGAAATAGCTATTAAAAAAGAAATTTTAGCCAAACAAGTGGTCAAAAAACACCACCACACAACAACATTTTATTATTTTATATATTTTAAATGAACAAAATGAAGTTTAAAAAGCAGTATATTGCTTGTGGAACCATGGAGAAACTGGTACCTATAGTGCTGATAGGCTGATTAATTTATTTAACATTTTTGGGAAAAGATATAAAAATGGTTGTTCCTTGGAATTTATACTTAAGAAACATTATGAAAGAAGAAAAAGCCTCATTCTACAAATACAGTCTTCGTAACAGTAGTGACAAATTGGGAAGACATGTTCAACGGTATGGAAGTAGTTTGGTGAATTATGTAATCAAACAATTTAATGATATTTTGATTATCATTAATTAACATGAAGAAGGTGTTGAAATAGGAGAAGATGTCAGAAGAATACCGTATGTCATTGAATCTAAGATTGCATCATTTGTAAGATACCTTTGTTTTATCAGCTATCAAGAAGGAAACACCCTAGCAGTTAAAATTTGATACAGTATCAGATGATATATATAAATTGTTCACACCAAAAAATGTATTGCTTGGTATGAGAAAATAGCAATAGACAATCTTTTCAGATGTAATTTCAGTAACAGAAGATAATACAACTGTATTTATTTGCGGAAATCTTCCTTTCTTAGGTCTTCTAAATCCCTTTTTAAATTAAAAAAATTTTTTTTTATTTTAAAGATTTTTATTTATTTAACACAGATAGAGAGCACAAGTAGGCAGAGCAGCAGGCAGAGGGAAAGGGAGAAGCAGGCTCTCCGCCAAGCAGGGAGCCCGATGTGGGGCTCGATCCCAGGACTCTGGGATCACGACCTGAGCCGGAGGCAGCCGCTTAACCGACTGAGCCACCCAGGCGCCCCTAAAGCTCTTTTTTTAATCCCCTGAAGAAAAATAGGGAATTGCAGTCATTCTTCCATCAATGAATTTTTGCTTCACTGATAATATATACCTCACTGCTCTGTTCCTTGCCTTTCTACATAAAAATAGAACCTTTTGTAGAAACACTTGAAATGGCAGTGAAACTAGCCACGAAGAGCACAAACAATGTACAGGCGCAGTTGGAACAGCACCGCAGTAGCCATGCGTAGGCTCACGTGGGAGCAGGCCGTGACGTCACGTGGGAGCAGGCCGTGACGTCACGTGGGAGCAGGCCGTGACGTCACGTGGGAGCAGGCTGTGACGTGTGACGCACAGGTGCTCCCTGGCTGCCAGTGATGGTGAGACGCGGCGTGACTTAAGAGATGTGACAATGTGAAAATGTGTGAGTCTTAAATGTAAAAAGTTTTGCACTTGAAGTTAGTAATATTTAAAATATGTGCTAATAGGGCACTTGGCAGGCTCAGTCAGTAGAGCACGCAACTCTTGGTCTCGGGGTCATGAGTTCGAGCCCCACGTTAAAAAAAAAAAATGTGGGGCGCCTGGGTGGCTCAGTAGGTTAAGCGGCGGCCTTCGGCTCAGGTCGTGATCCCGGGGTCCTGGGATTGAGTCCCACATTGGGCTCCCTGCTCAGTGGGGAGCCTGCTTCTCCCTCTGCCTCTGCCTGCCGCTCTGCCTACTTGTGCTCCCTCTCTCTCTGTCAAATAAATAAATAGAATGTTAAAAAAAAAAATGTGCTAGTTCGTAGAAGCAGATTATTTTTATTCTTTCAGTATGAAGTGAAAGTTGATATAACGCCTCTGATAAAAGTGCAACTTGCTAAAAATGTAAATCAAAGAGATTCTGTTCTTTAACAACATAGATAAGTAAATATGGGGAGAAACAAATTTCCATAATGTATATATAAAATGTTATTATAAGTAGATTATGCCATTTCTATTTTAGGAAACCCAAGGAAACATGTAACATCTTTGAAGAAAGCTGTAGATATGACCTGTCATGGAGAGCCATCCCTCTATAACTCCTTAAGCATGGCTATGCAAACTCTAAAGTTGGTATTTTACATTTTTTATTTAAATTGGTGTCCATTTTTTTTGAATGGAGATGAACACATATCAGTATGTTTCTCCATAAACTGAGCTGCAATGAAACCATTAAGAGAAATATGTAATGTCGTTTATGATGTTTAGTGTGGTGTTTGTAATTTTTATTTTACATTTGAGTTGGTAAGATAGATTCTTAGAGGTTTTAGAAAAATATAATTAAAACTGTAGCGGTATTAGTACAAAATAAAATGTTGATGAAAAAGTATTTTGTTAAAAATTAGATTGTATATGAAATTGAATGTGCATAATAACTGTGAGTTTTTTGCACATTTATTGACTTCTCTTAACTTTGTAGCACATCTGCAAATTAATAGCATACTCTTCCAGCAAGTTCAAATATGTGGAAGGTAGCTGAGACCCTAATGGAAATATTCCATTAGTGCTAGCGCATATATTTTGTCCCTGGATAGTCTGTCCTGACTTTTATAGCTTTATATAATAGATATTTTTCTAGTTTTGAAGTAGGTGAGAAGAAGCTAACACCCACATTAGAGGTAGGCACAAGAGCAGCATCCACAAATGAAACCTGAAGGCCCAGCAGTGCAGATAGAAGCAGGAAAGCTATAAATAGCTGATAAAATTGCATAGATTAAGATTGCATAGAAATCTATTTACGTAGATTTAGATAGGGGAAAATAGTTCATCATGTCCTAAAGTCCAATAAATTATCGTATAATTAAATGATACACAAAAATTAATGTTTATGAATATTATCACTCTGAATCACCATGAGGTTAAATTATAGCCTTTAAAAAAGAAGCATGTTACTATTGTCAAGACACACCTTAAAGTTGATCCATATGGTATTGTCATACTTTCCAGTGTACACGTTAGACTTTGTACAAAACGAATCTACTAGGTTGTAAGCTTCATGATGTCAGGAACCTCATTCATTCTTGCTTATTACTCTGTTCCTAGAACCTAAAAGAGTATTCAGTAAATATTTATGGAAACAATAAATGAATCAGTTTTTTGTGTAGCTAATTTTAGAAAAAGTTAACATGTTTAGAGTATACTCAATTCATTCCTTTGCAATGTTAAAACAAATGAGATATTCTATAGTCTAAATATATAAACTACATGTACTATTTTGTCTGGGTAAATTTTTTATTAATTTGTTATACCTAATGGGAATATATTTTATCTTTCTGTAGACACATGCCTGGACATACAAGTAGAGAAGTCCTAATCATCTTTAGCAGCCTCACAACTTGTGATCCGTCTAATATCTATGATCTAATCAAGGTAGAACCACTACCTTTCCTTATAATCAAAACCAGAGTTATGACTGTAAAGAGAATTCTATAGTGAATTTATTACTAGTTTTCAGAAAATTCTGTTTTTCAAACATACTAATTTTTGCATGTTTTTTTCCTTCCCCTGAAACCCTTTATTTACATGGATTTTATGAAGACCCTAAAGGCAGCTAAAATTAGAGTGTCTGTTATCGGATTATCTGCAGAGGTTCGGGTTTGCACTGTACTTGCTCGTGAAACTGGTGGTATGTATCTAGATTCTTCAGTATTTATTCATAATTACTCTGTAAGAAGTAACAATTTATTAATTAGTATGTTTTCATCTGTTTTTACGGTACTAAATTTAAATCACTTCATGTCCTGAAATCCATAATATGGATAGTCATCTTAAATGTATCATTGATTCTATAAGATATCTCAAAATGCAGGGACTTTTCAGTAGTTATGTCAGTGTTTAGAGGAAGTGTTAATAACTCTTGAAATGCTAGAAATTTCACTAGTATGTAATACTTTGTAAAGATCTTACAATTGGCTTTAATTAAATTGTAATTATAGTTATTCCCAGAGAAGTCAATTTGGGATGTCATTTAAATGAGGTTTTTGAAAAATGATAATTTAACTTAAATACTTATTTTGAAAATGTACATTTTCAGATGGCAAAACTTTTACAAAATTACATAGGAATTACAATTGAGGGGCTCCTGACTAACTCAGTCGATAGAATGTGCGACTCTTGATCTTGGGGTTGTGAGTTTGAGCCTGGGTGTAGAGATTACTTAGAATAAAATTTTTAAAAAAAAGAAAGAAAAATTACAATTGATACTTATATCTGGAAAGGTGATTTTTCTTTTACTTTTTGTCTAATTAGGCACATACCATGTTATTTTAGATGAAAGCCATTATAAAGAATTGCTGACACATCATGTTAGTCCTCCGCCTGCTAGCTCAAGTTCTGAATGTTCACTTATTCGCATGGGTAAGTGTTTATTTTGTGTTATTTTAAAGTGGATATTTAGGAGCACGTGGGTGACTCAGTCAGTTAAGCGTATGCCTTCGGCTCATGTCATGATCTTGGGGTCTTGGGATCCAGCCCCGCATCGGGCTTCCCTGCTCGGTGGGAAGTCTGCTTCTCCCTCTCCCTCTCCCTCTGCCCTTCCTGCTGTTGCTCTTTCTGTCTCTCTCTCAAATAAGTAAAACCTTTAAAAAATAATAAAAATAAAATAGATACTTATTTATTTTTAAAGATTTATTTGAGGGGTGCCTGGGTGGCTCAGTCATTAAGCGTCTGCCTTCGGCTCGGGTCATGATCCCAGGGTCCTGGGATCGAGCCCCGCATCGGGCTCCCTGCTCAGTGGGGAGCCTGCTTCTCCCTCTCCCACTCCCCCTGCTTGTGTTCCCTCTCTCTCTGTGTCTCTCTCTATCAAATAAATAAATAAAATCTTAAAAAAAAAAAAAAGATTTATTTGAGAGAGGGAGTGTGCGCACCAACCTTAGGGAGGGACAGAGAGAGACGGAGAGAGAATCTCAAGCAGACTCCATGCTGAGCGTGGAGCCCTGTGTGGGGCTTGATCTCATGACCCTGAGATCATGACCTGAGCCGAAATAAAGAGTTGCATGCTTAAAAAAAAAAAAAAAAAAAAGAGTTGCATGCTTAACCAACTGAGCCATCCACGCACCCCTACTTATTTGTTTTGCTATATAGATAGACTTAAAATTTTTATGTAGTGAAATCTTTTTTTTTTTTTTTTATTGTTTTTGCTTTTCTTGGACGTGTTGTCAGAATTTGAAAAATATGTATGGAAAACAAACTATGGGTTTAGGCATTCCAAAATTTTAAGCATAGAAGTATATTCTTATATAAAATGAAAGTGGACAACTATGTAATAGATTACTCCAATGTATCAGAAGTATTTAAAAATTACAAACATTTTATTTTTAAAAAGCAGTGTGTGTTGTATTAAATTAGATAGTTATAAACTTAAGAATCTGCAACCATATGTATGGACAGATCTTTCCCCCACATTCTCCACTTTTAATTTTTCTCATAACCTGGAATTACAGTCAGCCTGACCATACTGTAGTAAACAAATCTGAAAGGCAGGAGAGAGAACTTTTGTACAACTTTGTGGGCTTTCTGGTAGGAACATTTTTAGGTTCCTAATCCAACAATTTTGCTATTTGCTTGAAAAAAGAAAGTAACACATTTTCTTCTATGAAGGATTTCCCCAGCATACCATTGCTTCTCTGTCTGATCAAGATGCAAAACCCTCTTTCAGCATGGCGTAAGTAAAAACCTTGAAACTCTCAGTGATTATGTTTGACATTTTTAATTCTTTCCTATAAGTTATAAATTAAAAAATATAAACTGAGTTATATGGGCTTGGGGTGTAATGGCTTTTGTAAAAAGGTTGCCTTCTATATAGCTGTAACAAGGAGTGAGGACTATCTCCGTTTACTCCTGTGTAGTAATCCTCAGGATCTGTTACTAAGTAAAACAGCAAAGTAGAGAAAAGTGTATTGTATGCTGCCACTCATCTAAGAAGAGGGTGGAGATTTGACTGGATATACATACTTGTTTATATTAATGATAAAAATAGTAATGGAAATAAAAAGTAAAAACTGAAAAAATGTTTACTTGGGCAGTACGTGGAGAAAGGCAAAGGGATGGCTCCTAGACCTTTCTGAACATACCTTGCTTTAACTTTAGAGCTTTATAGTTTACATAATTATAAAACAAAATTAAAGAAAGTAATTCTTAAAAATCACAAATAAGAGTTGTGTCTCCAGCTATAAAGGTACCATAGGGACTGAATGTACTGTCCTCCCTCTTACCAGAAAACCAGACAAAATATATGAAACAATGATTTTCAGATGTGGACAACAGGCAGTGCAGGTAATGATCCCTGAAGGCAGGGAAACAAATGAGGTGGGCCCTGTGAGTGTGGCTTACTGCCTCGAGAGAATTTCCAGGCTGCAGTGCAGGGAGGGAAAACCCAACCAGAGCCTGGAGGTCTTGGTCAGGTGAAGAAACCAAGTTCAGAGTTTGGGGAGGCTGAAATGGCTGTAGTTTTCCACGCACAGTGCTAGAAAGTAAAGAGCTGTACAGAAAGCTCTCAAGATTGCAGAGACTTCCCCATGAGTCATCAGCTGAGTTATGATCATCACATTTGTGTGGGAGCTACTAGAGACCAAGGAAAGAACCCCTGAATAGGAGCAGGCAGCATATCCCTGGAGCTCACATGGGGCAGGGAACAGTTCATGGTCCTACCAGTCAGTGTGGAGGGATATCTTAACAGTGGGCATTGAACACAGTCCACAGTAATGGAACCAAATTAACCCTAGACTAACAGCTGTTCTGGATAGCCTAATGAACTCTAAAGCAAGTTTTGAACAGATCAAACTATTTCCAAGTTACTTAACTATATTCTAGAAGAAGCCCCAACATATTTAAGGGAATACCAAAAAATCCAGCACCTAAAACAAAGAAAAATCATAATGTCTGGCAGCAAATCAAAAATGACCAGGCATGCAACGAAGTAGGAAAATATGACCCATAATAAGGAGAGAATCATAGAACAGAAACATACTCAGAAACAACACAGTTGATGGAATTAGGCAAAGTATTAAAACAGCTATTACAAAAAAGACCCAAATCAAAGTTCTAGAGACAAATACAGTATCTGAAATGAAAAATATACTGGATGGGACTAACAGCAGATGAGTCCCTGAAGAAAAGATGAGTGAATTTAAGGACATTAGTGCAATTTGGGCCCCTGGCTCGCTCAGTAGGAAGAGCATGCAACTCTTGATCTCGGGGTTGTGAGTTCGGGCCCCACATTGGGTGTGAGATTACTTAAAAAAAAAAAAAAAAAAAATTAATACACACTATTCAAAACAAATGCAGAGAGAAAAGAAGAATGAACCTCGCTTAAATGAACTATGAAACAGCTTCAAGATTTTAAAATCAAGGTAGCATACTTTGTTTTGCTATAACCATTCCCATCTTTATATATCACTTTAAAAGTACTGTTTCCTCCCACAGGCACTTGGATAGCAACACTGAGCCAGGACTTACATTAGGAGGGTATTTCTGCCCACAGTGTCGGGCAAAGTACTGTGAGCTTCCAGTTGAATGTAAAATCTGTGGTGAGAAACCAACTGTTCTTTATCTAGTAAATTAATCTTGAATAACTTCTTACCTATATTGCTAATAAAGTAAATGTAAATGTTAAGCTCTGCCTATATTTATGAATTTAATCTGTGAGAATAGGAAAGGATTATTTTTTTTATTGAGTACCCAGTACTCCATTTCTAAGAATAAACATGGCATTCTAGAACAGTTTTCTGATTCTCCCTCTGAAATGAGTATGTTCTTTAAAGGCTTTGCTGTAGATCTAGTAGACATTTTTGTAGCTCTTAACGTTCATAAAATATATATAAGGACAATGAGGAATTAAAGTGATAGAATTGTAGAATTTTGTTTCATTTTTAAGTAAGCAAACGGCCAAGAGAGGTCACACAATTAGTGACAGAAGTAAGACTCCATCCTGGAATCTCCTTTTTAAGGTGATATGTAAATGAAGAAATCAATACCAGCAGTCCTAAAAAAACCTTGAAAATATTTAGCCTATTATTTGACTTGTCAGCCATTGTCTTAATGAGGTTTGGGCTATTAAACATGATTCTCTGCTTTATTTGTTAGGTCTTACTTTGGTGTCTGCTCCGCATTTGGCACGGTCTTACCATCATTTATTTCCTTTGGATGCTTTTCGAGAACTTCCTCTAGAAGAACATAATGGAGAAAAGTATATGAGTTTTGATTAATTCATATCTGTTATATGTGGTAGAATAATGTTTGAATGTGTTGTTACTACATTAAAAAAGATAGTCATATTAACTTGGGCAAGATTACTTGTAATTTGGAAAATGAGATGGTAGAATGCCTTGGTTGTGACTGAAGTGACTCATTATTAAACAGATCTGGATCTCCAGAAATCTATTAATTTCCCTAAGCCCATCTCTGTATAGTAAGCGTAGTCAAATACTGATAAATCAGCTCTTTAAAACAACAAAACAGTCCTGGTTTGCAACCTTACCTGATTTCTGTGGTGTAAGACCAGAGGATTTATCCAGAAGGTCTAGTATTAGAATAGTTAGAGAAACAGAGAAAAGATCAAACAAAGAGTAGGTAAGAAATAGTTAAGGATATTGTCTACTGTTGAAGGACAGAACTTTATAGACTGAAAGGAACTGTCAGGTGCCTAACATAGGGAAAATAGACCCACACTAAAGTGTATCATTGTGAAATTTTAGAATAGGCAGCAAAAAACTAAACATTTCTGGAGAGGGAAAATTAGGTCACATAATCTGGAATTAAAATTGTTTTGTGTCTCAGCAATACTGGCTACTGCCAGGAAGTGATTTCCTTCAGTTATTACCAACTTAAATTACATACCTAGCAAACCTATCAGTTAAGTCAATGAAGCCATTTTCAGATTTACAAGGCCTCAAAAAGAGACTCTGGGGAAGCTGTGGAAGAGATGATTCAAAGGACCTGAGAAAGAGAATGACTGGAAGAGAATAGGAATATTGATCTAGTTCAAACGTGGCTTAAGAAAGCCCTAGGATGATGATAAGGGGAGATTCCAGAATAAGACTTTTGTGTCAGATGCGGAGAATAGTCCAGTTTGGAGAAGGTCAGAATGCTGCAGAAGAGATGTCACCAAGAGGGTGAAAACTAGAACTCTTGATGTGGGTGACCATAGGGACGACATTTAGATTTCTCAGGGAAAGGTTGAGGCTGAGTTGGGGTAATTTTATAGAAAACTAAGCTTGTGGACAACAGTATAGTTATTAACTCCAGGAAAAAAATATTTTGAAGAGAAGAAGAATTGTATTACATGGCTCAGCTGAATATGTTTTTATAGTCATAATAAACTAAACATTTAATATTTTTCTATTCAAAATGATTTTAGTACACAGAAAGAATTGAGAATGGCGTTAGTTATGTGTGTGTACATGCTGTTGGATCAAGAGGTTTGAAAGAGAATTAAATTCTGATCTTCCTTAGTTGGAGGTTTATAGCCAATGCCAGAAAAACACAAGAAATAGCACTGTAACAGTTAAAAGTTTTGAAAGTGTTCGGGGAGCTGGAAATGAAGTGGGGTTGGTAAGGAGAAGGCCGCTATTTTTTGTAGTAAGTCTTGAGAACTTTTAACTCTTTAAACCATTCCTTGAAAATTAAGCCCTCAGGTAACCACACATAAATTAACTTCTCTTCTGTCCATCTAGAATTATACCAGCTACCTGCTGTTCTCAGGAGAGTTGAATAGTCACTCAGATTATTTTCTGTAGGGCTTAATTCCCTCACAGAATCCCAGTAGGGAAATCATGCTCCTATTTAACCTTGATGAAAATAAAATTAAAAAAAAATTTTAAAGTAGGATTTTGCTTTGTGAGATGATCTTGGGATATACTATAGAATTTTTTTAAGTTATTGGTATTCTTAATTCTGTTTTTCTCATAAAAGTCATGTGTGAAGATAATTACTTATTAATTACAGGATTCTTGTTATTGAGATTTTGCCGAGCTATTTTAAGGAGTGAATTCCTAACAAAATGATTCTTAAACTTTCTTTTTCAGATTTTGTTATGGATGTCAGGGGGAATTGAAAGACCAACATGTAAGTTCGTGTGCTTTCTAAATATTAAGTATTGGGACACCTGGGTGGCTTTGGTTAAGCTTTGTTTAAGCATCTGCCTTCAGCTCAGGTCATGATCCTGGGGTCCTGGGATCGAGTCCCATGTCGCGCTCCCTGCTCAGCGGGGAGCCTGCTTCTCCCTCTCCCTCTGCCTCTCCCCCTGCTTGTGTGCTCTCTCCTGACAAATAAATAAGTAAAATATTTTACAAAAAAAGATAAATAAATATTAAGTATTATACAAGAAATATTGAGGAAATAGCATTAGAAGTTTTCAGTACATTACTGAAAACCAGGCTCATATCGGGTTATTCCTCAGAAGTATGATAACAGTAAGTAGAGATAAAATGGATTTTTTCTTTTTGTCTTAAATGTGTCTTTTTCCATATTCTTTAATAGTTAAATAAAAGGGGAATATAACTTGTACAGCTGTGAGGTCATTCCCTAGCAATAACTAAATCTGTGTTAAAGATTTATGTTTTTCTTTTTAATCAAATCAGAGGAACGAATAAGCATTTGAAACTAGTACTAATTTCAAGCTTATGTGTCTTCCCCGGATAATTACTTAAAACAAAGTAATTAAGGATGTTTTACAATACAAGAGACGTTAAGGTGTCAAAGTAATTTTCTCATTTGTAAGGGATAGTTTTTTTGGTAAAATAGTCACCTTAGATTTGAGAATAAATAGTACATTGGAAGTAATAAAGTAGGTAAATGGGTGGGGAAAATTGATCGATAAAAGAGCAAAGCAATTTGAATGTCTTCTAGCTGTGCTGTACTTCTGGAAACTACTTTCTAAATTTTCTTTTCTTCTTTTCACTGCAGGTCTATGTTTGTGCTGTGTGCCAAAATGTTTTCTGTGTGGACTGTGATGTTTTTGTTCACGACTCTCTTCACTGTTGTCCTGGCTGTATTCATAAGATTCCAACTTCTTCAAGTATTTGATTCCAACATATAGTACACATTGTATGTGTTAAAAGGACATTTGCAAGTGTTAATAAAGCGATTCTTCAGAAGAAGCTCCAATTAAGATATGAAGACCAGTTTGAAAGGAAAATCTGATTTAAGAAACTTTTTGCTAAGAAAATGTAGGATTGGGGCACCTGGCTCAGTCATTCGGAAGAGCATGAGACTCTTGATCTCAGGGTTATGAGTTCGAGCCCTACGATGGATTGCTACAAGGTAAAATAAACTTAAAAAAAAGGGAGAGGTGAGGGGGAAAAAAGAAAATGTAGGATTTTATTAAATTTTAAAATTTGTGTCCTGTCACAGAAATGCCCAGAATGTAATACTAGTTCACTCGGTTAATTTTGTTTTCTATTATTTTGTTATAATGTTTTCAAAGTCATCACACATTATTGTATTTAAGTTACTTATGATTAAATTGTGGTAATTTCATTGCTTTATAATTAAAGTAAATACAGAATCTCTAATTTACTTTTATTCAATTTTAGTGTGAACAGAAAATTAAGTATAAATGTGAATTCAGAGGCACCTGGGTGGCACAGCTGGTTAAGCATCTGCCTTCGATTCAGGTCTTGATCCCAGGGTCCTGGGATCGAGTCCTACATCGGGCTCCCTGCTCAGTGGGGAGTCTGCTTCTCCCTGTGCCTTTCTCCCCCACAAGCACACTGCTTGTGCTCTGTGCTCTGTCTCGTGCTCTCTCTCAAATAAATATTTAAAAAAAAAAGCCTAAGTAGATTTTATTGTAATGTTTAAGAAAGTACCATGTACTGAGTTCCTCCTAAGTCCATACCAAGCATGTACGTCGGGTATCACCTTATCTGTCATGTGCCAGGCAGGTTATGCATAGACGGGAAATCCCAGGAGAGATTTGGACACCTTAAAACTGAGGACTCTGGCTGTCCACAGGATGGTGGCCCTGAAGAAATAAATGAGTCACCTGATAGTTAATTTGCTCATGTGAGGAGAGAACAGTGGCTAGAATGGTCACCTTCCTGTTAGTATTGGAACGGACTAACCTAGCCTCTTGACTCCCAGACCACTTGTTACTACAATACGACTAGAAAGGACCCTTATATTTGAAATAGAGGAATTTTTTTTTAAAAGTTAATTTAAAAATTGTTTCACTTTTGTGGATAGGAGTATGTTTTGTAAATGGTGTTCAATATACCCTTCAAAATTTCAAAATTGATTTCCATTTTAAGTTTATTTATGTAAGTAATTTCTACACTCAATGTGGGGTCTGAACTCACAGCCCCGAGATCAAGAGGCAGGTGTCCCATTAATTTCCATTTTTAAGAAGTTGTGTTTTGTTCAGCAGATGAAATACAAGTATCTCTGCTTCTTGAAAGTTTGCATTTAAGCCACTTCTATGAAAGACCTACATTGGTACCTGTTTTATCTAACCTAAAGAAGTCTGGGAGCACCTGGGGGGTTCAGCGGCTAAGCGTCTGATTTCAGCTCAGGTCATGATCTCAGGGTCTTGAGATCCAGCCCTGAGTCAGGTTCTGTGCAGAGCTGAGCAGGGAATCTGCTTCTTTCTCTCTGTCTCTCTCTTTCTCTCCCCGCCCCTCTCCCTGCTTGTGTGCGCTCTCTCAAATAAATAAATCTAAAAAAAGAAATCCGGAGAGGATTTTCACTTTTATAAAAAAAAACAAAAAGCAAAAATAGTGCTCAGCATTTGGTTTGCAGCAAGCCCTTCTAGTGCAGGCCCCTCTCTGGGGCCATGAGAGCAGCACCACCAGGCTCCTTCCTGGGAACTACACTCAGCATCTCAGCATCAAGCTGCCAGGGCTTTGAGCTGTCTGTGAGCATTGGTGCTTAATCTTCATTCATCTGGTGCATTAGTTAGCAAGATGTGTCCTAAGTATCAGAAAAACCTAACAGAGGTTATCTTTGGGGTCTGGGAAAGCTCAAAAAGTTTTCCATATTAATTAATGATAATAGACTCTTTGCTTTATGAAAATGGGAACGCTCTACTTTGGAGTAGCAGAGGAAACCTGTATAGTACTATTTTATATAATTTCCTTTACTCCCAGTAACTTATGTGTAACTGATGTAGGAAAGATGTTGGGGTTCAGAGCTGATGACCAAGAAAGAATTCTTGAGATCTCTTTGGTGCAGAAAGATGTTTTTATTAGAGCACGGGGACAGGACCTGTGGGCAGAAGGAGCTGCACTGGGGTCACGAGGAGTGGCCCATTTATATACTTTCAAGTTGGGAGGGAGTTTGGGATAGTGTAAGCGTCCCAGGTATTTTGGAAATAAATAAATAAAATCTTAAAAAAAAAAAAAGAAACAAGGTTTCCAGGACATTGAGGGGGCTAGCTGTTGTTAGGAAAAGGTCATTTATTACTGTTGAGTAAAAACTCCATCATAAGACCCTTCAGATGTATATCAGTGGGTCATATTCTTGGGGAATGATTGCTAACATATCTTAGGAGGTAGAGATAAAGGTAGTTTCCAGAGGAATTTCTATATGTTCAAGTAGACTTACAGGATCCAGGAGGTTCGGGCTAAGATTGCCTTTGCCCTTAGCAAAGTATTAACATCGAGGCAGCTGAGTCCCTAGAGGAATGTCGCTCTACCTGTTTCAAGGACTTGACAGTGGGCTGTAGGAGGTAAGGAAATTTAATTTTTCTTTTTGCCTTAGTTTCTCACATCATAACCACAGGAACTGGATTTAGTAACCATAGTTAAACAAATAAACAACACATCCAGCCTATATATATCGGTAAGTCAGAATCTCTTTGATTGTATTCTATATTTGCTTCAAAGGAAAAGATAATCCGAAGATTGAATTTTTAAATTATTATACATGTTGTCACTAATAGAAATAAGGAAGAATTCCCTCCCCCTCCTGCGTGTCTTCTTGGAGTAGCTTGGGGTTTTTAGGCTTCCTGTTTATGTTGTGTGCGCCGTGCCCTCACTATGGAGTTGTCTGTAACCTGAGCCACGGGAGAACCTGTACGCAGCCAAGAGCCACAGCTGTCCCCGCTGACTCAACACTGGAGCGTGCACGTCTTGAGAAATAAACCAACGACTGAGTACACACTGGGGGAAGAAAAAGAAGGAAGAATTATATGAAAATAATGATGAGTCTCATAAATAAGTGCTGAGGTAAAATTTGACAGTTTATTGAAGCATGATAAATTTCATCATTTTTAGATGTACAATCCAGTAAGTTTTAACAAATGTTTATTGTGTAATCATCACCACAATAAAAGATGTAGGACCTCTCTACGTAGCACTGAGGTAAATTTTAATTACATTTACTAATTACAGATCTGAATTTCTTCAAAGGAAGAAATCCTTAGAGGAAATTGCACAGTATATTCACAGCTACGAGGGATTTGTTGGTGTCGTGGTAATTTATAACAGCAAATGCTTTCTCAGGTTGGCTTTTGATGACGTGCTAATGATGAGGGAGCAGAAGGCGAGCTGAAGACAAAGCACAAGCTGACACCCTGCAACCTCCCCCCACCCCCACTCCTGGATGGGACGTGCGTGACTTTCTTCCAGGAATCTCCCAACTATCTTAACTGTTAATGCCTTGCTAGAGGGGAAAATAACCTGAACTTGACAAAGGCAAGGCCCCCAGTATCTTATAGGTCGGTCCTCTTAAGCATATGAAAGTTCTTTTGAAACCTCCCTTTTCCTTACTTCCCCCAACTCCCGAGTATATCATCAGCCACCCCTCACAACCCCGATGGAGCAGCTCTTTCTGCCCACAGGTCCTGTCCCCGTGCTTTCATAAGCCCCCAGTCTGCACCAAAGACGTCTCAAGAATTCTGTCTTGGTCGTCAGCTCTGGACTCCACCCCACGAAACATCACCTACATTCCCAAACCACATCACCTTTACCCCCTCCCTACTCACGGGACAGGACCTGTGGGCAAAAAGAGCTATACTGGGATTGTGAGGAGTGACTGATGGTATCCTTAATTAGTGGGGGTTAGGGAGAGTGCAAGTCTCCAAGGAATCTGGAAGGAAGGCTTTCAGGACCTCGAGGGGCTGCTGCTGCCAAGGTAAGGTTACTTTTAAACATTAAGGCGCTGAGGCGGCCATGGGTTCCTTGAGGAAGGTCACACTGCGGGTTTCAGGTATCTCTCAGTGGGCTGCAAGCTATAAGGAGATTTTAATTTAAGCTGCATTTCTTTTGCCTTTGTTTCCCACATGGACATTGTCTTGCTGAACTAGAGCCAGTATTCCCTCTTTGAGGCCACTTCCCCTAGCCTTCCTTGGCTGCCCCCACCTAAAGGCCTGCATAACGTTCAGATCAGGCACCAGCACCCCCAGCCGGCCTCCCAGCTGCTGCCGCCTGGTGGGTTACTTTGTACTCTGTTAGTAAGGGGTCCCTAGTGGCAAGTGACCGAAAACCCATCCCAAATTGGCTGAAGCAAAAAGAGAACTGATTGGCTAAGAGGACTCAATATTCTGAGAACCTTGGGGCGCCTGGGTGGCTCAGTCGTTAAGCGTCTGCCTTCGGCTCAGGTCATGAGGGATCAAGCCCCATGTCGGGCTCCCTGCTCAGTGGGGAGCCTGCTTCTCCCTCTCCCACTCCCCCTGCTTGTGTTCCCTCTCTCGCTGTGTCTCTGTCAGATAAATAAATAAAATCTTAAAAAAAAAATGAGAACCCTGAAAAGAATATGACCTGAAAGTGGGAGAGGAGTGTTTGCTCAGAAATCTGGTGTTCCTACCAGAAGGATCGCTTGCTTAACACCTACCCACCCTTCTGAATCCATTTTCCTCCCCGTAGCTTATACTTCCTCATTAGTCAAAGTATAGCTGTGAAATGTAAATATAATTCAGATTTTGAACTGGATCTCTGGAAGACATGACCCTGAGAAGGCTCTTTGTTGGCTCAAACATTCACAGGTGTTCTGGGTTTTTTTTTGCAATGCATTAAAAAATTCCATTAATAGAAATGAAAATTAAAGGAATGATTGTCCAAATACCATGCCCCTCAATCCGATGCAACTCTATATTGGGGGTGGGGCAAGTTCTAGCAACTATTATTCATAGATCAGTGTATACTCTAAGTCAAACAGTTGATAACTTGAATTTTAATTTTCTTCAGGGAGAACATTTTGTAAATTCCTGGGTCAGGAGTGAGTTACCTCTCGCATCAGGTGTAAAGACTCCAGCATATTCCAAAGGCTTTGCTTATTTCTTCCTTTGCCTTTTTTTTTTTTTTTCATTCTTTCATTCTCCTCCTCATTTTAAAGTGTCATAATCCATTTTAAAACCTATTTTCCTAAGAGATTTCTATTCTTCTGGAGTGCCTTAGTTTTTTTTAGCATAAATGAGCATAGGGAAATATGACAGGGTTGGGTCATTGACTGTTTCCTTAAAACAATCAAAATTTCTGATTAGTTTTAAATATGTTCTTAAAAGAAATCAGTGTTAAGTAATTGGGTGTGAGATAATAGAAAAATACAGATTTCACCCCCCCCCACCCCCCTGGTACCTAGCTCTGGATACCCTTGTGAATCCCTAAGTGGTAAGAGCACTAAGAGCACCTTTTGTTCTAATGAGGTGGGTGGCTCCTGGATGGGGGCTGCTTCCTAGAAAGGTCAAGGCATGATTAGAAGGTTGGAATTTTCAGCCCCGCCTCCCATTCTCCAGAGGAGGGGGCTGGAAATGGAATTAATGATTAATCAAGCCAACCTGAGGAAGCCTCCATAAATATCCCAATAGTATAGTGTGCAGGGAGCTTCCAGGTGAGAGAACACATCCACAATGGGAGGGTGACACACCCAACTCCTTGAGGATGGAAGCTTCTGTACTCAGGACCACCCCCCCGCAACCCAGACTTGGCCTGTGGATCTCTTCATCTGACTGTTCATCTGTATCATTTATCATACCTTCTAATAAACTGGTAAGTGTTTCCCTGAGTTCTGTGAACCACTCTAGCAAATGCAGTGGGCTAGGAGCAGTCTTGTGGGGTTGAGCTCTTAACTCTGGGGTCTTGACACTGTCTCTGGGGAGTGTTAGAACGGAGTTGAATTGTAGTACACCCAGCTGCTGTCCGAGAATTGCTGCTGGGAGGCAGGGGTAGGACCCCCCACACATCTGGTCTCAGCAGTGTTGTGCGTGTGGTAATTGTGTGAGTAAAGGAGACACAAGGGAAAAGAGTACTACTCAGTAATTAAAAATGAAGTGAATAGCGGGATCCTGGGGTTAAAGGTGGAACAGTGAAGCAAGCTTTCATCTTAAAGAAATGTCCAGAACTAAATTAACGTTGTTTAGTTTTCAAGTCTTCACAGTGTACAGAAGATAGGAATCCAACCCCAGGGCAAGCCCAAGGTGGGAAGTCTAATGGAGACTACCTCAGAGAGTGGCTACCCCAAAGGGCAAAAAATGAACCTGCCTGTTCTTAAGGGAGAGAACAAGGAAAATTTGATTTTCTCAAATCTTGACACTACCTTGGGGAGAAAGAGAATCTCCTCTAGCATTAATCTTGTTTTATTCTGATGCTAGATGATGAAGAGATCATTTTCAAATATTTTATTATAGAAAAATTTGAATCCACACAGAAATAAGACTGTAGCATACAGCCACCATGTATCTACCACTGCTTCAACAAGTAACGTGTAGTCTTGCTTCATCATAACCTTCCATCTTTTCCAAGCCCTCCTCCAATCACATTGAAACAAATGCTGTACATCCACATTCCATGTGTATATACGAGGGATACTTTGAACACCAATACTGGACATACAACGCTGGCTGGTCTCACGGTATGCTTTTTTTTCAAGCTTACAGCAGTGCCACCATCTTTGCTAATGAAGAGCTATGACTGGACTCAAGCGCTGGCCCCTTGCTTCCCCTGCAGGAGCTGCAGCTCTGGCGAGACCTGGTATTTTCTGCACAGGTGAGTCGGGGTTTCCATCAAGCTCTGGCCTTGCTCTTTCTTGAGCCCACTTAAACCCCACATACACTTTATGGTCCTGGTCTTGTTTATTGTAGTATCCTCATCTGTACTTAGTACATGATAGGTGCTTAATAGGTATTTGTAGAACTTATTTTCTTATTTATGATGAGCAATTCCTGTTGAAAAACCGTTTTCGGGCACCTGGGTGGCTCAGTCGTTAAGCGTCTGCCTTCAGCTCAGATCATGATCCCGGGGTCCTGGGATCAAGCCCCACATCGGGCTCCCTGCTCCGCGGGAAGCCTGCTTCTCCCTCTCCCACTCCCCCTGCTTGTATTCCCTCTCTTGCTGTGTCTCTCTCTGTCAAATAAATAAATAAAATCTTAAAAAAAAAACAACAAAAAACCGTTTTCTATCACATGACCACATACTGCTAAAATAAACAAGGCGCTGGTGTTCATTACCATTAATTCAGAAAGTTCACAATGGTTCTGAAGGTCTGGAATCACTTCTGCAAAGGATTTCATATTTTGGAGAAACTGACAAGCACAAAGTTAAAAGTTATAAAAATAGTTGTATGCGATTAAGTGCATTTGCATTAGGTTTTCAAACCCCACATACACTTTATGGTCCTGGACCTGTATTTATCTAGACTCAACAATCTCCACTTTTTTTTAAAGATTTTATTTATTGGGGCACCTGGGTGGCTCAGTTAAGTGTATGCCTTGGGCTCAGGTCATGATCCCAGGATCCTGGGACTGAGTCCCACATCGGGCTCCTTGCTCAGCAGGGAGCCTGCTTATTTGAGAGAGAGAGAGAGAGCACAAGCCGGGAGAGGGGCAAAGGGAGAGAAAGAAGCAGGCTCCCTGCTGAGCAGGGCCCGCTGAGCAGGGAGCCCGACGAGGGGCTCAATCCCCGGGACGCCAGGATCATGACCTGAGCCAAAGGCAGACGCTTAACCAACTGAGCCACCCAGGACCTCATATAGGTAAAACTGTCTTTTAAGAGAACTTAGGATGTGAAAATTCAGAATTAACAAAATGATAATTATAGAAATTGCCTAAATATTTTTTTTTTTTTTTTACGATTACAAAAGGAATGTGTACTCCTGGGAGAATTCTAATAGGTGTTAAAAGATAAACTAAGGCATATTGGGGCGCCTGGGTGGCTTAGTCGTTAAGAAGCTGCCTTCGGGGGGCACCTGGGTGGCTCAGTCGTTAAGCATCTGCCTTTGGCTCAGGTCATGATCCCAGGGTCCTGGGATCGAGCCCCGTATCGGGCTCCTTGCTTAGCGGGGAGCCTGCTTCTCCCTCTCCCACTCCCCTGCTTGTGTTCCCTCTCTTCCTGTCTCTCTCTGTCAAATAAATAAATAAGGGCGGGGGTCGCCTGGGTGGCTCAGTCAGTTAAGCATCTGCCTTTGGATGATCCCATTCCTGGGATCAGTCCCGCATCGGGCTCCCTGCTCAGCAAGGAGCCTGTTTCTCCCTCTGCCTGCCGCTCTCCCTGCTTGTGCTCTCTCTGACAAATAAATAAATTAAAAAAAAAAAGATAAACTAAGGCATATTAAAAATTTTGAGAGCTCATTTTAACAAAAATGGATTAGAATCAGGTAGCATCCAATGAATGAAGGACACAGAAAAGAGCTCTGAGAAGCTGTATAAAATGAAAGATTTTTTTACAGGTATACGGGAGCAGGAACAAAGTTACAGTAGGCAAAAAAGCAGGTGGGCTGGTTACTGTAAGGTTATTTTCCTCTAGGGGGGATGGCAGAGGTCTGCTGGGCAGATGACCTAACTCGTGCTAATTGGGCGATTCCTGCTTTGCTGGTTGACGATTCCATTTCTGGGAGAGCTCAAACTATAAATTAAGTCTTGGTTTGGTGATGTGGGGCAGGAGCAGAAGGAATTCCATTTTGGGCCCTTTTTTTTTTTTTTTGAAACACAGGAGAATATAAGAGGAGTCGGTGGAGATACGGAGTTAGAGCAGTAGTGCTTCTTAAACATTAGCCTGCTGAATGATCACCTGGGTGTCTTGCTCTTCCCTTCTCTTTCCTTCCTTTGGAGGCAGCATGTGGCTGGGGGAGGAGCAGGAAGGCTGAGGGGGACAGAGGCAAGGTCCAGGGGCCGAGGAGGTGACTGGCATATACAAGTACAGTACATAATACATGTAGAATGAGAACCAAGTTTCCTCATTGTTGGAGAAGGAATTTACAAATACTGAAAAGAGAGGCTATAAAGAACTCTAAGGTGTTAGACATGGGAATACTGGTGTGGACTCAAGGTTTTTAACCTATATAGGTATATAAATCTACATATACACATAGTGAGCTATATATCTCTACACACTAGAAAGGGACCTAGTAGTAATGAACACCCCACACACCAGATCTTGACTCCTAATACTGGCCTCCCTAAAAGGAACTAGAGTCGTTGGAGAAATGGCTGCTACAGGAACTGGACACAGAAAGTAAAAGATAAGTGTGGAACACCAGGGGATGCTAGAAAGTGCTAAAAACATTTCCAGGTGTAAGGCCTTAGAAGGAGAAACTTTCTAGGGATCAAGTGATGTCGTTCTCCTGAGAGAGAAAAAGAGAAGCCCAAATTAGCATAAAACTCTCATGGAAAAGTAGCTTCGGTGCTGTAGGGCTTAACTTTACTTCTCTGGTTTCTGCTTTTCGCTTGGGTTTTGGCCAGGTAGTTCTTTGTTAGTGGTTTGGGATTTTTAAGGAGATAATATTGGGCATTTTCTACTTTGAGTGGTGGTGGTAGTTGTGGGGGTGGGTTGGTGCAAATAACCTAATCTACCACGATTCAAATAAAGTCCTTATGATTCTGTTTTTGCAAACACTCAGCTTTTATAGCCAAGGTAGCAACCAGTGGAGGTTTCCAGAAACTTGAGAACTTAAATCTTCAGTCAGTCACAAGATTAGAGGAAGGATACAGAAATTTCTTCCAAGCACTGGACAACATGCCACACTCGAAAGAGGTGACTATTTCCAGGCATTTCACTGACCGAATCAGAGCTCAGGCCACACCCATTAAGTCGTGAGTCAATGTGTGTGGCTCCTGCCAAGCATGACTCCTCACACTTGGCCTGCTGGTTGCCTCCTGGATGCAGAAGGCATCACGTGTTTACTGCCATGAAAGAAGGACCTCCTCAACTGCAACACTTAAGGGTTTACTAGAAATGGATGCTGCCATTCTCTCCAGTCATTCAGAAATATAACATTTAGCTACAGAAGAATTAGCTGAAAACTGCTGAATCAAGAATTTGTCAATTCTAAAAACCTAATTCTCCAAAACATTATTAAACATTGCACACCAAAGGATACTTATAATAAGGCATGTTAAAAAAAAACAAACACAAATCAACACTGCTTGTCTATCAGTGAGCTTAAGAAACAGATTACCAGTACCTTTGCAGTTCCTGAATGATCCTCCCCAACTAAAAGATCAGCCCTTCATTCAAGTTTATACACCTAATCCTCCATTATTCGGGATCAGCATCCGGTTTGCAGGTTAACTGTGGTAAGGGAGATCAAAAACAGCCATGGGAGTGGAGTGAGGTGCACTGATCTGTCCTAAAGCCAAAACATGGAAGAAGTATTCAAGTTATATATAAAATGACAAATTTCATTTCTATCTAAATGAAACAAGACTTTAACACAGGGTCCAGGTGAATCTTTTGTGGGCCAAGAGATACTCCTTAATACTTGTGTAGGATCTGTTTGGTATATTCATTCTGGTATAATAGTTATGCCAATGTGAAGTAGAAGTAGGCTTTAAGGAAAAAAGCTCTTAGTACAGAAGCTTTTGATTCAACACTTACTGAATCAGCACCAAGTACAAAATAGAATTCCTAAGATTCAGACCTCAGTGGAGAGAGCACAGCCATGGAGGTCGGTCGAAGCTGTGGAAATGCAGCCCAAGAAGGTGTGAGCTTGCCGAGAACATGCCTTGGGGGTACCAGAGGAAGCCACTCCTGTGGTGGTGCCTTGTGCTGCCAACAGGGGGTGCTAGGAAAAAAAACACTCGAGGCCGGGAGCTGCTAGAAAAAGCACACTGGGAGCAGGAGAAGTAGTCCCTTGTGGGGAAAAGAAGTGCTGTCTCAGCACTACCCTTTAGTGACCGAACTTCATACTGTGTCTGCTGAGGGGACAGGTCTTTACAGAGTCCGGATCTATTACTGCAGAGAAGGCACTGAAGGCTGGATTTGGACCTGAGAAGAAACAACTTGATAAATGATAAAACTATTAAACCAAAAGAACCTAGTTAGGTTTTTTTAAAGATTGACTGACATTGGGGCGCCTGGGTGGCTCAGATGGTTAAGCGTCTGCCTTCGGCTCAGGTCATGATGCCAGGGTCTGGGATCGAGTCCTGCATCGGGCTCCCTGCTCAGCAGGGAGCCTGCTTCTCCCTCTGCCTCTCTCTCTCTCTCTCTCTCTGACTCTCATGAATAAATAAAACATTTAAAAAAAAAAAAGATTGACAGGATATATGCACATGAATGTTTATAAAAACGTCTTACATGATATATAAGAAACAAGGTAGTGGTTGCTTTTAAGGAGGGGACCAGGACAGCCAGGGGCTAGGAGGAGGGAGGTTTGATTCTTGCATATCTTTTGTACTATTTGAATTCTCTACCATGTGCATGTACCATTAAAAATGGTATGTTAGGGGCGCCTGGGTGGCTCAGTCGTTAAGCAGTCTGCCTTCAGCTCAGGTCACGATCCCAGGGTCCTGGGATCAAGCCCCGCATCGGGCTCCCTGCTCAGCGGGAAGCCGGCTTCTCCCTCTCCCACTCCCCCTGCTTGTGTTCCCTCTCTCGCTCGCTCTGTCAAATAATAAAATCTTTAAAAAAGATTTATTTTTTTATTTTATTTTATTTTTTAAAGATTTTATTTATTTATTTGACAGAGAGATAGAGAGCACAAGTAGGCAGAGTGGCAGGCAGAGACGGGACTCGATCCCAGACCCTGGCATCATGACCTGAGCCGAAGGCAGTCGCTTAACCAACTGAGCCACCCAGGCGCCCTCACCCTTTTGTTTCTAAACTTCTCCCCTTCTGATCACCTATTACAACCCTCTCCAACTCCCTCAGTTCTTCCACTGTGCCCACATGAGAAACATCCCCTACCATCCTCAACCTCTTATCCAACCATACCTACATCTTCTTGTTCTAACTCCGTATTTTTCAGATTTTTATCAGGACTCACAGTAAGAAATTTAATGTAAACAAATGACATAGTCATAAACAAGTACACAAATGAACTAAGATTCACAAAAAAACTCAAAGTTAGATATGATTTTACGAATATATAAATATAACAAATTCAGAAATGCAAAATTCCTTGAAAGAATTGTTTATATGGTGCAACATTCAGTTGTTCTTTCTTACATTCTCTCCCACAGGCTTTTCTCTGCTCCATCCCACCAAAACAGCTCTTACGAAGGTCACCAATGATCTCTATATTGCTCAATTCAATGAACACTTCTCAGTCCTCACCCTACTTTGTTAACAGCATCTGACCCAGCAGTAACTCTAATGTGGCCCATCACTCCCTCCTGGAATGCTCCATTTGGCTTCCAGGGCACCGCTTCTGGGTTTCCTCCTAACTCACTGAGAGTTCCCTCAGTCTCCTTTACTGCTTTTCCTCGTATCTGACCTCTAAACACTGGGGGTACTCCAGAGTTCTCAGACATCTCTATGTAAATGCACTTGCCTGGAGATCTGGTTCTGTTGAACAGCTTGAAATTCCAAGTCTATGCGAACTTCTACATTTTCATCTCTAGCCCAGATCTCTCCTCTGAACTCTTGACTCATATCTGACTCCTCTTAATATGAGTTAAGAGTTTCATTTCAAATTTCACCTGTCTAAACCCAACTCCTATCCTTCCTTTCCTGCAAGTACTCTATGCCAATTTCTCCATATCAGTAAATTCCACCTTTGTTCTTCTACTTGAAGCCCAAAACCTAGGGAGTCAGCCTTGATTTCTCTTTCATACTCCACATGTAATCAGTCTATTAGCAAGGGCTGAGCTCTACTTGAAAAATACACTCAGATCCAACCACTACCAACCACTGGTCCTAACCAGTCAGTCTGCTGCCTCCCTTGAACCTTATGGTCTATTTTCAACACAAACACAGAAGTCATAAGACACTTTAATAAATCAGATCATGCTGTACCTTTGGTTCAAAACCTTCCAGTGGATCCCAGATGAAAATAAATGCAGAAGACCTTACAGTGGCCTACAGGTCACCTGACCCTTGGCTACCTCTCTTATCTCCATCTCTTTAATCTCTCCTCCTTGTTCACTTCCATTCCAGCCACACTGGTTTCTTTGCCATTCCCTGAACATGCCAAACTCACTCTTAGGGGCTTTGTACTTACCATTTCCTTTGCCAGGGAGGTTCTTTCTCCACTTACATGAATGGCTCTCATTTCCTTTGCATCTCTGCTCAAATGTCACCTCAGCTTCCCTGACCATTCTTCAAAAAAAATTTTTTTTCATTTTTAAATAATCTCTACAACCAACACAGGGCTTGAATTTACAAACCCAAGATCAAGAGTCGCATACTTTCCCAACATCAGAGTCACATGCTCTCCAGCCTGAGCTAGCCAGGTGCCCCCTTGATCATTCTTTTTAAAAAAGCATCCACACTCCAGTTGCACTCTGCCCAACCCCTTTCCCTGCTTCATCTCTGTCGACAGCATGCATTACTCTCTGGCGCCTTACACACTTCACTTGTTTGCCAGTGGTTCCTGCCACTGTAAGCAAGAACTTTCATCTGTTTTGTTTACTGCTAATCTCCAAACAGGTAGAAGAGTACCCAGCACATAAACAAAACTAAGTAATTGCTGAAATGAACGACTTGCCTGAACCTACAGCCACCTTCCAACTGTTAGGTATTGACAAAAATGTCATCAAAAGCAAATAAGCTATCTTCATAACTAAATTTAACCTGGCACACTCAGGCAATGAAAAGATGCCAAATGTTTAAAATACTGGCTGTCAAGAAAAATAAAAATCTTCTCACCTGTACAAGAAAGCTTAAGCCATACAACATCTCATTCTGTGAAGTTTCTTACCAGGAATTGAATATTCATTTTATTTATTCAACAAATAAGTTGGGTACATTTAGTTTGTTCAGACGAAACTTCTGAAAGAAATAGAACTTTTTATATTAACCTCTTCTCCCACAGCTAAAAAGACTAGGGAGAATCCCAGATGCATGGATACCCATCCTTAGACTCAACTGAAACAACAGGATTCTCAACCTCTGCTGAGAATTTCAGCTGACAGAGATACAGTCAAATGGATAGTAGATGGAACTGCAAGGCAGTGATGAAAGCACTAAAGCGTGGGCAGCCATGTTCGGCAGCGCGCACGAGGAAAATCTGGAGGCCAGAAAAGAGAGAGGCAGGCAGGTAAGACAAAGTGTGGAGAGGAAAATGACAATATGACTTCTAAGAAATGGAACAGAGCCGTGGTCCCCGCCTGGCTCGGTCCAGAGCTGTGACACTCAGCTTCACATAAGCTTTGTTTCCTAAACTTGGATTATCAACAACATGGCTTTACAAATGGTTGTATCTTTGCCCTACAACCCTTTATCTAAGCAAGTTTGAGTTCTCTTCCTACCTTTTTTTTCCCCTCTTACATTTTTATACAGATATACCTCACCATATATATTCTAAAGAAAAATACTCATACAGTCAAGGTTAAAAAAATTTACCATTTATTTTTAAAGGCATTAATAAAAAGCTTAACATACTTTATACTAAGAAAGTTACAATATACAAATGGGCTGAGTTGAAATTTTCACAGATTGACTTTTCTGTACTACATGTGACTGACTTTCTTTAATTACTCACATTTCCACTGTTGAGTTATTCAGACTGATTATTCCCCTGGAGCACAGGGCTGGCTATTTAAGCAGGAGTCACATGCAACAAGGGGAAATGCAGGTGATTATTCCACCCAACCAACTGTTCATGAAGAAAAAGATGAAATTCTGTTCACGTTGACCATGGTGCATCAAAATACCATTCTCCTTGGGAGAGAGCTGCACCTGAATGTGGGGGAAAAAAAGATCTAGATATACATATGCAATTTAAAAACGCATTTTCTTATAAAACCAAAAGAAAAAGAAAGTGGAAAGCAATACACTCATCAAGGGAAGTAAAACTAGAATAAACTAATATAAAGACAACACAATATTAAATTCAATCTTCATAAGATAAATAATTACACAAATTGTGAAATTCATGCAAGAATAAACATGCCAGACTACCTAAAAATTTTTTTTAAGGAACACTGGTATTTGATCTGTCCTAACAGAATTAAAAATATTACAAAATGATCAAAATCATGTATTAAAAAAAACAAACAAAAAAAACTGGGGCGCCTGGGTAGCCCAGTTGGTTAAGCGTCTGCCTTCGGTTCAGGTCAAGATCCCAGGGTCCTGAGATGGAGTCCCGTGTCAGGATCCCTGTTTGGCAAGGAGTCTGCTTGTCCCTCTCCCTCTGCCCCCCCCCGCCAGCTTGTGCTCTCTCTCGCTCTCTAATAAAAATCTTAAAAAAACAAAACCCCAGGGGCGCCTGGGTGGCTCAGCCGTTAAGCATCTGCCTTCAGCTCAGGTCATGATCCCAGGGTCCTGGGATCGAGCCCCGCATCGGGCTCCCAGCTCAGCGCGAAGCCTGCTTCTCCCTCTCCCACTCCCCCTGCTTGTGTTCCCTCTCTCGCTGTGTCTCTCTCTGTCACATAAATAAATAAAATCTTTAAAAAAAAAAACCAAAAAACAAAAAACCCCAACAGTGATTACAATACAAACAACATCACCTAACTACAACTGGTAACTAAACCTAATTATCTAGAAATTAAAACATTATACATCTCTAGAGTTGAAAACAAAAAAAGTTTGAGTATCTAGAAAATGCTAAGAATTCTACATAATAGAATCTACAAAATACAACTAAAGCACTATCCAGAGAAAAATTCACTGTACTAAGATACCCATTTTAATAAACAGTAGATAAGAAGGAATTTGTAAAACTTATAACAAAAGCAAAAAGAGGAAATTAATTCCTGGTGTATCATCTGGGTCCACTGGGGTCCTACTTTAGTTTTTGAGTTTCTTTTTTGAGCAGTTCTAATAACTCTAAGGATTCATGACTATTTCTTAGAGGCCTGCCAAAGAACAGAGAAAATTTACTTAGAATAATAATGATAAAACTTTTATTTTGCAATTATGCTATAATGCTACTGGATTCTTTTATAAATCTAAAATACAGAATTTTAGTGATTTTATTATCCCTTATCTTTGAACACTTTATTCTTCTTCATCTCTGTATATATTTTACTGTAACTCATTGTGGTAGCCAGCCTTCAAGATCATCCCCAGTGATTTAACTGTCTCCTGTTTTGCATGCCCTTGGTAATCCCCTCCAGTTGACTGTGTCATCCCACTCCTGTGACTGCAGTGGGTTGGACTTAGATCTAAAGAACAGAAAAAGGTGGAAGGGACGGTGCAGTGTTGCTCACTCTCTATTGGATCACTTGCACTAGGGAATCCAGCTGCCATGTTGTGACTCGCAGGCTGTGTATGGAGAGCCCCAAGAAGGAAGGTACTCAGGTCTCCAAACAAAAACAAGTAAGCTTGGAAGCAGATCCTCCAGTCCCAGCAAAAACTTGAGACTACTATAAGTCTCATGGGAACCACCCAGCTAATAAGCTGCTCCTGGATTCCCGACCAACAAAAACTAGATAATAAATGTGCTGTTTTAAAGTGCTAAATTTTGGGGTAATTTGTTATTTAACAACAGATATACACTCACTGATTATCTGCAGCTATGCTAAAAAAAAAAAAAAAAAAAAAAGACTGAAATAATAACAACATGGAAGGACAGAATCACCTAAAACGATAATGTAATAAATCATCAACAATGAGATGATCACTATTACATCATCCTTCAGTTATCTTATTCTATTGCCCAAAGTACTGGATTTTCTTTCAAGATGTATTAATGGAAGTCTGGAGACACTGCCCTTCATCCTTAAAGTCTTTTTTTTTTTTTTTAAGCCTTCCTTGAAAACAGTTGACAGTTCAGACTTTTTCATTCTCTGTAATAGCAGAGAACAAAATTGGCAAAAGAAATATTTTCATAATTATTAAACCAGTTAGAAGATGAATGCGGAGACAGCAACATACAGACCAGCAGTTGGAAAACTATGGCCTAATTTATTTACTATCTAGTCTTTTAAGAAAAAAAAAATTTATTTTTAATACTTTAAATTTTTTTAAAGATTTTTGTTTATTTGACAGAGCACAAGCAGGGGGAACGGCAGGCATAGGGAGAGGGAGAAGCAGGCTCCCCCACAGAGCAGGGAGCCCGACGAGGGGATTGATCCCAGCACCCTGGGATCATGACCCGAGCCGAAGGCAGTCGCCCAACCAACTGAGCCACCCAGGCACCCCAGAAAAAAATTATTTTAATATTATTTCTTAGTCTTTTCATTTTTTTTTTTTTTAAGATTTTATTTATTTGACAGACAGACAGGGCACACAAGCAGGGGGAGTGGGAGAGGGAGAAGCAGGCTTCCCGCCGAGCAGGGAGCCCGACTTAGGGCCCGATCCCAGGACTCTGGGATCATGACCTGAGCCGAAGGCAGCCGCTTAACCGACTGAGCCACCCAGGGGCCCCTCATTTTCTTATTTTTTAAAAGTAATCTCTACAACCCAATGTGGAGCTCGAACTCACGACCCCGAGATCAAGAGTCACGTGCTCTTCCGACTGAGTCAGCTGCCCTTAAGAAAAAATTTGTGGGGGCGCCTGGGTGGCTCAGTTGTTAAGCGTCTGCCTTCGGCTCAGGTCATGATCCCAGGGTCCTGGGATCGAGCCCCACATCGGGCTCCTTGCTCTGCGGAAAGCCTGCTTCTCCCTCTCCCACTCCCCCTGCTTGTGTTCCCTCTCTCGCTGGGTCTCTGTCAAATAAATAAATTCTTTAAAAAAAAAAAAAGAGGGCACCTGGGTGGCTCAGTTGGTTAAGCGACTGCCTTCGGCTCAGGTCATGATCCTGGAGTCCCGGGATCGAGTCCCGCATCGGGCTCCCTGCTTGGCGGGGAGTCTGCTTCTCCCTCTGACCCTCCCCCCTCTCATGCTCTCTCTCTCTCATTCTCTCTCTCAAATAAATAAATAAAATCTTTAAAAAAAAAAAAAAAAGAAAAAAAAATTGGTGCTCCCTACTGTAGACTAACAGTGGTGGTGAACTTGTTCCTATAAGCAAAGTCTCAGATGATGAGTCTTCAAAATGGCATATGCTACTTAGGTGCATTTTCTCCAACTCAAGAACTGATACATTTCTGAGGACAAAAAAGGAAATACAGGGCACCTGGGTGGCTCAGTTGGTTAAGCGACTGCCTTTGGCTCAGGTCATGATCCCGGAGTCCCGGGATCGAGTCCCACATCGGGCTCCCTGCTCGGCGGGGAGTCTGCTTCTCCCTCTAACCCTACCCCCTCTTGTGCTCTCTCTCTAATAAATAAAAAGTTAAAAAAAAGTCTTTAAAAAAAAAAAAAAAAGGAAATGCAGTAGTGTCATTCAGTCCTTAAACAGGGAGGATTTCACCATAATATTTTGTGGTAAAAACGTGAACCATCGCACTTTGCTAAAAAACAAACATATAACAGTATTCATCTTTTTTCCCTGCCCCCATCCAGTATTCACCTTTTATGAGGCTTGTGCACCAAAATTCACTCGGTAAAGCTGCGAGTGGACAAATGTAAAAGAAAAATGTGGATACAGAAGTAAATGGAAGCTAACAGATGATACAGAAATGAAAAACAGTAATTGGACTGCTCATTCCTACTGGTGCTAATAAATGTAAAAATGAAGTATTTTGCTGTTACACAACAAAGAAGGGACCTGTAATCTGTCCATTTAACAAAATCATGAGCCATGAAATCTCGAAAGTATTGTGTTTTGATGAAATCCATGAAGAATCATCAAAATAATAAGACAGAACACAGTAAAGAATGTATTTGAACTCTAGAATCAGTATAAGATAAATACAGGCTCATGCATAACAACTAATGAACAGTTAGTTGACTCCAAAGAATGTTACCCACTTTAGATACACACACACACATATATTAAATACTGGGAAAATATGGAATAAAAACTTGGGTTTGCTATATTTGAATTCTCATCGAAATTACTAACAAAGTTATTCTCACTATCCCTAGTCTTGTGTAAACTGCTTGTAGAATGACTTCAAAATAAATACACTAAATTCTCATTCATGGTAGTTATGTTCTAAAAAGTCACTATATGGGGCGCCTGGGTGGCTCAGTCGGTTAAGTATCTGCCTTTGGCTCAGGTCACGATCCCAGGGTCCTGGGATGGAGCCCCACATCGGGCTCCCTGCTCAGCAAGGAGCCTGCTTGTCCCTCTCCCTCTGTCCCTCCCCCTGCTTGTGCTCTCACTCGCTCTCTTTCAAGTTATAAAATCTTAAAGAAGTCACTATACTTTTTTTTGGTAGGCTCCACGCCCAGCATGGACACTCGCCACCCTGAGATCAAGCCCATGTGGGGCTCCCTGCTCAATGGGGAGTCTGCTTCTCCCTCTCCTTCAGCCCCTCCCCCCACCATGCTTGCTTTCTCTCTCAAATGGTTAAGTAAAATCTTAAAAAACAACAACAGGACAATGAATCTGTGAAAACTGAGCCATTGCTCCTAGAATAGAGAGCTATGTTCAGGCAAGCCTTTAAAATGTGTGTTTCTGTTGAAAGACACGTTACTTAATATATACTGATGATTCTAACACTGAATCATGGCCAAAAGCACTATAACTCATGCCTGAATGAAGCTTAACCAACACATTTTCTCTGTAAGGCACCTCACAGTTTCTTGCACTTGGGAACACAAAGCACAATGTTCGGGGGCCGCTTTAAAGAGCGAAAAGGCACAGAAATGTGAAAAATATAGCACTAAAAGACTGCAAAAAATGCTTGTTCATAGTATGAGATGAAAGATGAAGACAGGGGCACCTGGGTAGCTCAGTCAGTTAAGCATCCAACTCTCAAGTTTGGCTTAAGTCATGATCTCAGGGTCGTGAGATCCCTGCACTCAGCGGGGAGTCTGCCTGAGATTCTCTTTCCCTCCCCTTGTGCTCTCTAAATAAATAAATAAATAAATAAATAAATAAATAAATAAAATCTTTTAAAAAAGAAAGATGAAGACAACACTGCTCAAGCTCAAGTATGAATGTCTGTGTCAGAAGACTCAAATTTTTTGCCACTCTGCACTGGTCTATGAATGATATGGCAGAAGTGCCGTAATTATTGACATGGGCATTACAGATAAATTTCAGTGAGCAGGCAAATTTGCAAATACATAATCTGTGAATAATGAGAATTGACTATCGATAAAATTTGAAAAACAAGAATTAAAAGAGTAAACACAAATACCTAAACTGATAAAAGGAAAATTATCACACAGATATAGGAAGGTAAACATTTCTGTTAAAAAGGCAATAATCACTAACACCTTAAAAGCAAGGTCAAATAAATGATAAACTAGAAAACAGGTATTTACAACTCATATCACAGAGGGATGGTTTCCATAACATATAAAGAATTCTTGCAAATCAAAAAGGAAAAACATACATCCCAGTTAAAAAGTAGGCAAAGGTGATATAAAGTTTTCAGCAAAGAAATACAGCTTTTAAACACATGACAGGATGCTGAACTTTACAATAATAAAAAAATTATAGTGAGATAACCATTTCCAACTATTAGATTGACAAGAATCCTAAGGATTATTGAAAAGAATGCCCTCTCCCACTCCCCCTGCTTGTGTTCCCTCTCTCGCTGTCTCTGTCAAATAAATAAATCTTTAAAAAAGGGAGGCGGGAGCCTGAGTTGCTCAGTCGTTAAGATTGAAAAGAATGGGGGAAACAGGAACTCTCAATGTTGGTGAGAATACTAAAAATAGTCTCTACTGAGAGCAACATGGCAAAAAACTATTAAAATTCTAGATTCTATTAAGGTAATTCTAAAAATGTATTCATAAATCTACAAAAAGAATTCTGTAAAAGAATACTAACTGTAGCATTAAATAGCAAACAACTGGGAACTGCCTAAAATTCCATCCATAAGAGCTCAAATAAGTATGGGACACATCTCTACATAAAAATACCATGCAACTTTAAAAAACAAGGCAGTTTTATATACTGGTATGGAGTATTCTCCAAAAAATGTTGAGGAAAAAGCACTTACCTATTAGAGAATACTGTGTGAATTACCTATAAAAACGAAAAATTTAAAAAGTTGAAAGGAGTAATGATAGAAACATCTTACCAGAGTTATTTCAATTACATATTTTTACTGTCAGTAAACGTACACAGCACACAAACACAAAACATCAAAGGGTATGCTGTGAGGTCTCTCTCACATGCCTACCTTCTAGTCCCTCTTCAGAGATAACTTGAGTATCACCCTGAGGTGACCATCAATGCACACACAGACATGTTCGTAAATGTATATTTACATAAAAGGCAGGTAGAATACACTTCTGCATCTTACTTTTTTCATTTAAACATATCTTCCTATAAGATTGCTCTATATAGGGCACCTGGGTGGCTCAGTTGGTTAAGCGACTGCCTTCGGCTCAGGTCATGATCCTGGAGTCCCTGGATCGAGTCCCGCATCGGGCTCCCTGCTCGGCAGGGGGTCTGCTTCTCCCTCTGGCCCTCCCCCCTCTCATGTGCTCTCTCTCATTCTCTCTCTCAAATAAATAAATAAAATCTTAAAAAAAAAAAAAGATTGCTCTATATAACAAGCAGCAGTGTCGTTTTTTATTTATTTTAGAGAGAGTGAGTGCGCACAAGCGGGAGGAAGAGCAGGAGAGGGACAAGCAGACTCCACGTTGAGCGCAGAGCCTGTCCCCACAACCTCGAGATCACGACCTGAGCCAAAATCAAGAGTTGGAGGCCTAACCGACTGAGACACCCAGGTGCCCCAACAATGTAGTTATTTTAAAAAAAATAAAATAAACTGAATATAAGTATCCCCATGCTTTTTGAAAGTTTGTTAGGCCACTCTGCTTTATACCAAAGACCTACACTAGCAGCACCTTTTCACTAACCAAAAGAAATCCGAAGATTTACTTTTTTTTTTTTTTTTTAAAGATTTTAGTTATTTGACAGAGACACAGCGAGAGAGGGAACACAAGCAGGGGGAGTAGGAGAGGGAGAAGCAGGCTTCCCGCTGAGCAGGGAGCCCGATGCGGGGCTCGATCCCAGGACCCTGGGATCATGACCTGAGCCGAAGGCAGACGCTTAACGACTGAGCCACCCAGGCGCCCCGAAGATTTACCTTTTTATGAAAAAGGCAAAATACAGAAATAACATTCAGTGTGTGTTCTGCAAAGGCTGTTACAGAGGCACTACCAGGCTCCTTCCCTGGCGTCTCAGGCAGCATCCGGCTGTCCTATTTCTGAACTGTGAGCATCTGTGCTTTATCTCGATTTATTTTGTGCATCCACTAGCAAGTTGTGTACCAAAGTACCAGAAAATCCTGAGAGGTTACTTTTGTCATCTGGAATGTTAAAAAAATTTCCATATAAATTGTAAATGGTACTTGATTCTTGGCTTTATGCTATTTTAGATTATGAAAGGTTTCACAGAAATGCTTTACTTCAGGTATTGGGGGAAACGTGTAATATTCAAAAATAGATTCAAACTATTTTAGAACTTTTATTTCATAAATAACAATGGAAAAAGAAGTAATTTTTAAGCTATAACAGGTGGATACTCTAGCAATTAGGTAGGTGGGAAGAATAAAGGCATTAACTAGTTTATTCTCTGGGGGAAGAAATATGACAACATACAGTGATCTTTAAAGAACTACTTAGAATCTAAAGCTCAATATATGAAATTATCATCAATACACAGAAATAATTCTATGGAACTATGTTAAACAAAAAAGCCCAAAATAGATGTGTTATTACCATGTAGAAATATTCAGCAGTGACCCCAAATGTGACACATTATTCTTAGGTACTTGAGAAATACAGAGTATAAGATCATTGTTTCATATATTTGGTTTTAACAATCACAGTAATCTTTTTAAAAAGATGGAATAAAAGAAAATTGTTACAGAATGGGAAAGGTGATGCAATGAACTGTGTCATCGAATCAAGTATTCAAGAAAAATATGATCAAATGTTTAAAAATAGGAGGAACAGGGCGCCTGGGTGGCTCAGTCGGTTAAGCGACGGCCTTCGGCTCAGGTCGTGATCCCAGGGTCCTGGGATCGAGCCCCGCATCGGGCTCCCTGCTCAGCGGGAAGCCTGCTTCTCGCTCTCCCACTCCCCCTGCTTTGTGTTCCCTCTCTCACTGTGTCTCTGTCAAATAAATAAATAAAATCTTAAAAAAAAAAAAAAGAGGAACAGGGGTGCCTGGCTGGCTCAGTCTGAAGACTGTGTGACTCCCATGCTGGGTGTAGAGATTAATTAAATACATAAACTTAAAAATAATAGGAGGAACAGTTGGCAGTATACTTGTTTTCCTGCCATAGATTATGAAACTGGGCACTGGGCAACAGATAGCACAGGGCAGAGAGCCATGAGAAAAGCAAACACTTAAGGTTGAGTTTTCCATTCACCCCATTTTGGCTGGACACAATTTCTAAACTGTAGCATGGAAGGTGGAGCTTGAACAGGTATTGTTCTTCATACATGGAATAGAGAGAGAGTTTGGGTCCTAGATTAAGGGAGCTGGAATCTGAAAAGGTAGGGTCTAGAGAGCAGGGATTTGAAAATGGGGAGCTCCAACCATACGATCCAGGAATTGCACTACTGGGTATTTACCCCAAAGATACAAATGTAGTGATCCGAAGGGGTACGTGCACCCCATTGTTTATAGCAACAATGTCCACAAGAGCCAAACTATGGAAAGAGCCCAGATGTCCACTGATAGATGAATGGATAAAAAAGATGTGGTATATATATACAGTGGAGTATTATGCAGCCATCAAAAGGAATGAAATCTTGCCATTTGCAACGATGTGGATAGAACTAGAGGGTATTATGGTAAGCGAAATAAGTCAATCAGAGAAAGACATGTATCATATGATCTCACTGATATGAGGAATTCTTAATCTCAGGAAACAAACTGAGGGTTGCTGGAGTGGTGGGGGGTGGGAAGAATGGGGTGGCTGGGTGATGGACATTGGGGAGGGTATGTGCTATGCTGAGCGCTGTGAATTGTGTAAGACTGATGAATCACAGACCTGTACCCCTGAAACAGATAATACATTATATGTTCAAAAAAAAAAAAAAGAAGAAGATAGTAGGAAGGGAAAAACGAAGGGGGGGAACTTGGAGGGGGAGATGAACCATGAGAAACTGTGGACTCTGAGAAACAAATCGAGGGTTCTAGAGGGGAGGGGGTGGGGGATGGGTTAGCCTGGTGATGGGTATTAAAGCGGGCATGTACTGAAAGGAGCACTGAGGGCGCCTGGGTGGCTCAGTTGGTTAAGCGACTGCCTTCGGCTCAGGTCATGGTCCCGGAGTCCTGGGATCGAGTCCCACATCGGGCTCCCGACTCAGCGGGGAGCCTGCTTCTCCCTCTGACCCTCTCCCCTCTCATGCTGTTTCTCTCTCTCTCTCTCAAATAAATAAATAAAATCTTTAAAAAAAAAAAAAAAGAAAGGAGCACTGGGTGTTATAAGCAAACAATGAATCATGGAACATTACATCAAAAAGAAAATAAATTTAAAACAAAACAAAAACAAAAAAAGAAAATGGGGAGCTCCAGAAATTTGTGTAAAAATTCTACTTAGGTACTTGCCCAAATCCTACATTATGCAGCTAGCATGCAGCTTGGAAGCAGCTGCAGGGGGGCTGAGAGCTGGAGGGAGAGTTCTGAGGTCATATAGAGTGCCACCATTTACTCTGGCCGAAAGACAAGTCATTTCACCTCTGTGAGTCTTTTTCTTGTTTGTGAAATGGGAATAATAATAATATCTAACTTGATGGTGCTATAAAGATTAAATGAAGTAACCTATACCTAGAGCACTCAGTAATCACTCTAAAAATGTAGCTATTATTATTACTTATAAAAAGGAGAAGAATTTCATGTGGCAGTTTGTAGTTTCCTTACTATACCTAAGGAGTCTATTGAAACCAAATTCCATAAGGTAATATTTTATTTACTCAAGAGTCGTTATCTAAACACAAAGACTCATTAATGTTTAGGTACAATGCTTCACATCTGTCTTCTGCCTGGAAACCAAGAACTGGTTTTATTTAAAGTGAAATACAGCTCTCCGCCATCTCCGGGCTGCCATGGTGGTGCACATCAATGTCCTGGCAGATGCTCTCAAGAGCATTAACAATGCTGAAAAGAGGGCGCCTGGGTGGCTCAGTTGGTTAAGCGACTGCCTTCGGCTCAGGTCGTGATCCTGGAGTCCCGGGATCGAGTCCCGCATCGGGCTCCCTGCTCGGCAGGGAGTCTGCTTCTCCCTCTCCCACTCCCCGTTTGTGTTCCCTCTCTCGCTGTGTCTTTCTCTGTCAAATAAATAAATAAAATCTTTAAAAAAAAAAAA
>NC_138375.1:93218851-93266193 GCF_054177405.1 Leptonychotes weddellii | reverse complement strand
GCGCCTGGGTGGCTCAGTTGGTTAAGCGACTGCCTTCGGCTCAGGTCGTGATCCTGGAGTCCCGGGATCGAGTCCCGCATCGGGCTCCCTGCTCGGCAGGGAGTCTGCTTCTCCCTCTCCCACTCCCCGTTTGTGTTCCCTCTCTCGCTGTGTCTTTCTCTGTCAAATAAATAAATAAAATCTTTAAAAAAAAAAAAAATGCTGAAAAGAGGCAAACGCCAGGTTCTTAATAGGCCATGTTCCAGGGTCATCATTCAGTTTCTAACTGTGACAATGAAGCATGGCTGCACTGGTGAATTTAAAATTTTATTTTTAGGGCGCCTGGGTGGCTCAGTTGGTTAAGCAGCTGCCTTTGGCTCAGGTCATGATCCTGGAGTCCCAGGATCGAGTCCCACATCAGGCTCCCTGCTAAGCAGGGAGTCTGCTTCTCCTTCTGTCTGTCCGTCCTCTCATGCTCACTCTCTCTCTCTCAAATAAATTTAAAAAAAATTTTTATTTTTACGTAATCTCTACACCCAACAAGGGGCTCGAACTCACAACCCCAAGATCAAGAGTTGCATGCTCTACTAACTGAGCCAGCTAGGTTCACCTGGGTAATTATACTTTTAAATGTGATGGTTTATGTAATTTTAAAAATACTCCTCCCAGGAATGCAACACTCATTTTGAAACTGACAAGAAAAAACATTTTTCAAACTCTGTTTCTCAAGGCAACATGGAAACATCCATCAAGAACCATAATGTCCGGCACGCCTGGGTGGCTCAGTCGTTAAGCGTCTGCCTTCGGCTCAGGTCATGGTCCCAGGGTCCTGGGATCGAGCCCCGCATCGGGCTCCCTGCTCAGCGGGAAGCCTGCTTCTCCCTCTCCCACTCCCCCTGCTTGTGTTCCTTCTCTCGCTGTCTCTGTCAAATAAATAAATAAAATCTTTAAAAAAAAAAAAAAAAGAAAAAAGAACCATAATGTCCACAATCTTCTATCACATAGTCACAATAGAAATTTACCTGAAGGCTATGAAAGAACAGAATCAAATTACCACATATAAGAAGGTACCCACTGTAATGTTATCCAGAATGCCAAAAACTACTTAACTGAATGAACAGTGGCATAACGTGTAGGCAAACAATCGGACAGAAAGAATATGTAAAAAAACATTAAAATGTGATGTTAAGTGCAGATACACATGTGTGCACAAGATGCTATGATGGCATCTCTATCAAATATAGATGAATATGGACTGAAAGCTTAAAATAATACGTGAAAAAGGAATATAATTATAGACACACAGCTTTTGCTAATTTAAAAATAGTGAACATTTTTCCTACATACTTTTCAAACATACAGAAAATAGAAAAAATAGTACAATGAACATCCATGTGCACACCACTTAGATTCAAGAGCCATATATGCTTCATGCACATGTACATTATTTTTTTTTTTTAAAGATTTTATTTATTTGAGCCAGAAAGAATGAGAGAGAGAGAGAGAGAGCACATGAGAGAGGGCAGGGTCAGAGGGAGAAGCAGGCTCCCTGCCGAGCAGGGAGCCCGATGTGGGACTTGATCCAGGGACTCCAGGATCATGACCTGAGCCGAAGGCAGTCGCTTAACCAACTGAGCCACCCAGGCGCCCGCACATGTACATTTTGCTAAATCATTTAAAAAGAAATTCATGACATTTTAATACTTCACTTACAAATACTTGAGTATGCAAATTTAAAAAGACATTCTTCCATATATTACAACACCCTCATCACAGTTCATAAATTAGCAATAATTATCTAATTTCAGTTAAAATCCAGTCCATATTCAAATTTTTTCAACCCTCAAGACTTTTATAGATGGCCCTTCAAACTAGATTCCAACCACGGCCACAATGCATTTGGCTGTTATGCCTCTTAAGTCACTTTTAATCTAGAAAAATTACTCCCTTTTTTTTTCTTTCACTGACTTTTTGAAGAAAGGAAGCCAGTTACCTTCTAAAACATTTCTAAATAAATAAATAAATAAATAAATAAATAAATAAATAAATAAATAAATAAATAAAACATTTCACATTCTAGACCCATCTGATCATTTCTTTTCTGGGGTCATTTAACTCGTTGCTCTATCCCCAGTTTTTTCCAGTAAGTGGAAAAGATCTTATAGGCTTAATTAAATTCCAGTTAAACTCTTTTGACCAAAACACTTCATAGATGATTCAGTCTATTTCATACTGCATCATAAATCAAAAACCAAGTCTGGCTGTCCCACCACAGTGGTACAGTATCATCACTAATTCTAGGGATCTCTTCACTGTAAAGATGTTTTTCTTTCCACACCACTAACCAAGTACTTGCTGAGATGATACTTTGACATCATGAGAGAATGCAGATCAACTTTTTATCAAATTGTTTTGACATCAAAATGTATTTAATACTACTATATATAGAAAACCCTAAAGACTACACCAAAAAACGACTAGAACTGATAAATGAATTTAGTAAAGTCACAGGATACAAAATCAAGATAGAGAAAACTGCTGCATTTCTTTTTTTTTTTAAGATTTTATTTATTTATTTGACAGAGAGACAGCGAGAGAGGGAACACAAGCAGGGAGAGTGGGAGAGGGAGAAGCAGGCTTCCTGCTGAGCAGGGAGCTTAATGTGGGGCTTGATCTCAGCACCCTGGGATCACGACCTGAGCCGATGGCAGACGCTTAACAACTGAGCCACCCAGGCACCCCTTGCGTTTCTATATACTAATAATGAGCTAGTAGAGACAGAAAATAAGAAAACAATCCCATTTACAGTTGCACCCAAACCAATAAAACACTTAAGAATAAAATTAACCAAGGAAGTTAAAGACCTGTACACCAAAAACTCTATAACACTGATGAAAGTAATTGAAGATAACAAAAACAAATAGAAAGATAGTCCATGTTCATGGAGGAAAAATACTATTAAAATGTCCATGCTATCCAAAGCAATCTATAAATTTAATGCAATCCCTATTAAAATACACAGCATCTTCCACAGAACTAGAACAAATAATCCTAAAATTTATATGGAACCACAAAAGACCTTGAATACCCAAAGCAATCTTAAAAAAGATGAACCGAGCACCTGGGTGGCTCAGTTGGTTAAGCGACTGCCTTCGGCTCAGGTCGTGATCCTGGAGTCCCTGGATCGAGTCCCGCATCGGGCTCCTTGCTTGGCAGGGAGCCTGCTTCTCCCTCTGACCCTCCCCCCTCTCATGTGCTCTCTCTCTCTCATTCTCTCTGTCTCAAATAAATAAATAAAATCTTTAAAAAAAAAAAAAAGATGAAACAAACTGGAAGTATAACAATCTCAGATTTCAAGATAGACTACAAAGCTGTACTGATCAAAACAGTATGGTATGGCACACACACAAAAACATATGGATCAATGGAATATATGTGAGAACCCCAGAAATAAACCCACACTCATATGGTAATTATTCTTCAACAAAGGAGGCAAGAACATACAATGGGGAAAAGCCAATCTCTTCAACAAATAGTGTTGGGAAAATTGGACAGCTACATACAAAAGAAGAAAACTGGACCACTTTCTTGCACTATACACAAAAGTAAACTCAAAATGCATTAAATACTTTAATGTGAGACCTGAAACCATAAAATTCCTAAAAGAAAACATAGGCAGTAATCACTTTGACATTAACTATAGAAACATTTTTCTAGATATGTCTCCTTTGGTAAGGCAAATAAAAATAAACTACTGGGATTACACCAAAATAAAAAGAAACCCAATAAAATAAAAAGGCAACCTACCAAATGGGAGAAGATATTCGCAAATGATATATTCAATTAAGGGCCTAAAATATATAAAGAATGTGTGCAACTCAACATGAAAAAATAAAACAATCTAACTGAAAAATGAGAAGACAACATGGACATTTTTCTAAAGAAGACATACAGATGGCCAACAGACACATGAAAAGATGCTCAACATCACTAATGATCAGGGAAATGCATTTCAAAACCAGGATGAGATACCACCTCACAGCAGTCAGAATGGCTAAAATCAACAACACAAGAAACAACAGGTGTTGGTGAGGATGTGGAGAAAAAGGAACCCTCATGTACTGTTGGTGGGAACGCAAACTAGTGCAGCCACTGGGGAAAACAGTATGGAGGTTCCTCAAAAAATTAAAAATAGGCCATATGATCGGTCATTCCACTACTGGCTATTTGCCCAAGGAAAACAAAAATACTAATTTGAAAAGATATATGCATCCCTGTTTATTACAGCATTACTTGAAATAGTGAAGATATGGAAGCAACCCAACTATTCACTGGTAGACAAACACAAAAGGAAGATGTGTTATACATATACACATACAATGGAATATTCCTCAGCCATAAGTAAGAATGAAACTTTGCCATTTGAGAAAACATTGATGGATGTACAGTATAGTGAGAGTAAGTGAATTTAAATCGGAGAAAAACAAATACCATATGATTTCACTTATATGTGGACTTTAAGAAACAAAACCAAGGATCCAAGAAAAAAAAACAAAACAAAAAAGAGTTTTTTTTTTTTTTTAAGGATTTATTTATTAGAGAGAGAGAGAGAGAGAAAGTGCACAGGCGGGAGGGGCGGAGGGACAGAGAGACAGAGAGAGAGAAACTCAAGCAGACTCTGCACTGAGCACGGAGCCTGATATGAGGCTCAATCTCATGACCCTGAGATCACGACCTGAGCCTAAACCAAGAGTTGGATGCTTAACCAACTGTGCCACCCAGGTGCCCCAAAACTGACTCTTAAATATAGAGAGCAAACTTGTGGTTGACAGAGGGGAGGTTGGTGGGTGCATGGGTGAAATGGGTGAAGGGGATTAGGAGTACATGTGTAATGAGTACAGAATAGTGTGTACAATTGTTGAATCATTGTGTGTATACCTAAAACTAATAACACTGTATGTTAATTGTACTTGAATTAAAAATAAATAATTAAAAATGTATTTAATAGCTTTCTATTAACCTATTTTTTAATATAGCAGTTTTTAAATTTTTTATTTATTTTTTTAAAAGATTTTATTTATTTATGTGACAGAGGGAGACACAGCAGGAGAGGGAACACAAGCAGGGGGAGTGGGAGAGGGAGAAGCAGGCTTCCCGCGGAGCAGGGAGCCTGATGTGGGGCTCGATCCCAGGTCCCTGAGATCATGACCTGAGCCGAAGACAGGCGCTTAATGACTGAGCCACCCAGGCACCCAATTTTTAAATTTTTTAAAAAAGATTTTATTTGAGAGAGAGAGAGAGAAAGAGAGCCAGCACAAGCAGGGGGGAAGGGCAGAGGGAAAAGGAGAAGCAGGCTCCCCAGTGAGCAGGGAGCCTGCCTGACATGGGACTCGACCCCAGGAACATGACCTGATCTTCTGAAGACAGACGCTTAACTGATTGAGCCACCCAGGCACCCCACCATTTCAATTTTTAAACATATGTTTTCCACAAACTATGAAATTTATACTAAAGATTCACTTTTATAATGATGATAGACTTACTCCTTAATTGAAATGTGAGCACCTTCCTTCTTTTTGGTTTTGTTTGAAACCCTGTAAGGAAACATAAAGGGATTTAAAAGAATAGCACACACATTTATGCTTTGTTCATATAAGACATTTTACTAATTCTACTTAATATCATCATAAAATAAGTTTATAGCCTTCAAATGTGCTTTAAAAGGGATCCCAGAGTAAACAATTATTAGGCTGTAATTAAGAAATTTTGTTCTTTCACGAAGTCCAGTGATGTTCCTGAGCCAACTTATACCTTAATTCTGTCAAGTAAAATATCACTGTGTTACACTCATTTATTAAAATAAAACCATTAGAGACCATTATGTATTAAAGAACATTTTAGAAGTTAAAAAAAGCAGGATCAGTACTCAAATATTTGTTTTTCCCGGTCAGATCTAACCCAGATGTCCTATTCCTCTCTCCTAGCTTCCATGTGCCCTACTTTCCCTACATATTTATTAGCTTTCCACTTTACTATTAATCTATACTTTAGAGGCCATAAGATGTATTAAAAGTGATTTGTTCTTGATAAGGACCAAAGTAATAGCCTATTTTATGTTATTCCAAGAACACTAATCTTAAGTCATTTGCATTCTGCTTGGATTTCTAGAGACGGACCCAAATCCTATCTGGCTGCTCTAATAGGAACAGGCTGCTAACAGAAACGTTGTCTGGCATGTGATTCTGTGAAGCAATGGTTAAGAAATGCTGGCTGAGGGATGCCTGGGTGGCTCATTTGGCTGAGTGTTTGCCTCTTAATTTCAGCTTAGGTCATGTTCTCAGGGTCATGAGAGCAAGCCCTACATTGGGCTCTGTGCTCAGTGGGGAGCCTGCTTAAGATTCTCTCTCTCCCTCTCGCTCTGCCCCTTCCCCCACCAATAAATAAATAAATCTTAAAAAAAAGAAAATGCTAGCTGAGAGTTGCGCCTCACAATCCCAGGGCAGCAGCTCTTTCTGCCCATGGGTCCTGTCCCCATGCTTTAATAAAACCACCTTCTGGGGCGCCTGGGTGGCTCAGTCGTTAAGCGTCTGCCTTCAGCTCAGGTCATGATCCCAGGGTCCTGGGATTGAGCCCCACATCGGGCTCCCTGCTCGGCGGGAAGCCTGCTTCTCCCTCTCCCACTCCCCCTGCTTGTGTTCCCTCTCTTGCTGTGTCTCTCTCTGTCAAATAAATAAATAAAATCTTTAAAAAAATAAAAAAATGAAAAAATAAATAAAACCACCTTTTTGCACCTTAAAAAAAAAAAAAAAAGCTACCTGTAGGCAGTGGTAGCTAAAACATATTTAAGCGGTTAGAAAACTTAACAATGAGTACTGGCTTCTTTTTTTTTTTTTCTTTAAGATTTTATTTATTTGACAGAGACAGAGATAGCAAGAGCAAGAACACAAGCAGCGGGAGTGGGAGAAGGAGAAGCAGGCTTCCCCCCGAGGAGGGAGCCTGATTTGGGACTCGATTCCAGGACCCTGGGATCATGACCTGAGCCGAAGGCAGATGCCCAACCGACTGAGCCACCCAGGCGCCCAGTACTGGCTTCTTTTTAATGGGAACAATTTCAAAGAGACAAAAATGCAAGATCTAGGAAACTGCGATTTCTTTACACTTCTGAATGTAAATGTATGTTTACATTTTAATATATGCAGATATATAAATAATAACCCTTAAAATAAAGATTTTCTTAGGAACAAGTTAGTCATAGATTGGTCCTGAATTTGTGGCAAATATTCTGGATAAGGCTGCATTCCTAAGAACTGCTTTTTGATTCATGAAAGAAACTGAAACATCAGCAATTTAATGTCAGTGTCCAGTGAAAATCTGCTAGGTTTTAATAACATAGTACAATCAAGTACTTGAAATAGGAGTACTTATAAATACAATTTAACCGGGGCGCCTGGGTGGCTCAGTTGGTTAAGCGACTGCCTTCGGCTCAGGTCATGATCCTGGAGTCCCTGGATCGAGTCCCGCATTGGGCTCCCCGCTCGGCGGGGAGTCTGCTTCTCCCTCTGACCCTCCCCCCTCTCATGTGCTCTCTCTCTCTCATTCCCTCTGTCTCAAATAAATATATAAAATCTTTAAAAAAAAAAAATACAATTTAACCAAGTCTAATTTTCATCCATGCCATCCTTCAAATTAAATATATTCAAAATGTTGGGGTGCCTGGTTGGTTAAGCATCTGACTCTTGATTTCGGCTCAGGTCATGATCTCATGGTGGTGACATCGAGCCCTGCATCGGCTTTATTCCAACCATAAAAGTTCAAAAAAGGACAAAACTTATCTATGATGTTAGAAGTCAGGAAGACGGTTACCCTTGGGAAAGGGATTGTAGTGAGTAGAAGAAGATATAAGAAGGCTTTAGGGTTATGATAATCTTCTTCTTCTTCTTCTTCTTTTTTTTAAATACAGCTCTTTGTTTTCTTTTTAAAAGATTTTTATTTGTCCAAGAGAGAGAGCACGCGCTCACAAGCAGGGGGGAGCTGCAGGCAGAGGGAGAAGCAGGCTTCCTACTGAGCAAGAAGCCCAGTGTGGGACTTGATCCATGGGATGATGACCTGAGCTGAAGGCAGATGCTTAACCGACTGAGCCACCCAGGCGTCCCAATGATGTTTTTCAATCAAGCTGTTCACTTCTCATATATGCACTTTTCTGCATATGTATTTCAACAAAAAGTTTACCACAATGACCAAATAAAACCATGAACCTATGCATAATATGAACCTGAAAATAAGTCAAAATATGGTACATTTGGGTAAAAGATCTCTCTTTTGTTCTAAAAAACTGAAAAATAAACATGAGTTACATCAAGAGTTTACTTATATGGTATACATATATTTTTAGATTTATTTATTTTAGAAAGAGCATGTGAGCGTGGGGGGGGGGGGGAGAGGGAGAGAGAATCCCAAGCAGACTTTGCGCTGAACCTGAGGCAGGGCTTGAGGCCACCATCTTGAGACCACACCTGGAGCTGAAACCAAGAGTGACATCCAGCCAACTGTGCCACCCAGGTGCCCCTACGTAGTATTTTTCAAAATATTTCATAATAAAAAATATATGCAGAGAAATGTGAAGTGCAGAAAATGGAAGCTTAGCAAGTTAAGTGCTTGGTCTCAAATTAAAAACTGTTAATTTGTTACTTTCCATTATCTTTTTGGTAATTAAAAAGGGAACTTCATCATACAATACAAATATACCAAGGTTATACAACAGCTCAAGATTAGCTTTTAAATAATAGTATTACTGGGAGCATGTACAGGTAATACATTTAAAAAATTACTCCTTCAAGTCATTTTTATTCTTCTTCTTATATATATATTAGTTAACCAGAAATTCAAGTACCTACAATATCACATCATAATCTCAGCATGGCATAACAGCTTCCTTTTAAAAAATTTAAAAATTGCGGCAACTTGAGACACAGGTTATGCTTCCATCACAGCAAGTTTATTGCTGTGGTGACAATGAGACCTGTAACATTTTCCACTAAGCTCACAGAGTAGAGTGGAAGTAACAAGACTCTTCAATATTAGAAAAAATTAAGGAATAAAAATTTTAGATCACTTGCTAAAATAGCTATCAGTGTACTTCCTACAATTTGACTTCTAAGGTCCTAAGGTCAAGAAATTGGATCCCAAAGGTTACAGGTGGGGAATTTGTGAAGTATGTCCATATTCAAGGGAAGATCAAAGAAGCCCAACTGAAAGAACTCTGGACTGACACAACTGTGGATTGAACAAAAGTTCTTTCTAAAAGGGCTATTTTGAAGATTATGTTTCTGACTTTGGAGGAACTGCAGTGATTGGCAGTGGAAGGAAATCACATGTAAAATTCTTTAAATAAAAATTTATTGACTTTAAAATTAAAAAATTAAAATTTTCTTGATAAATCCCAATACTACATGCCTGCAACAGACTGATGTATAAAATGACAAGTATGGAGCTTCAGTCCCTAAGGTTCAGCTTGGCATTTATCACCTAAGACCTTCCTCTATGCACAAAATAAACCTAACACTTTTTGTCTTCCTTTCTTTTAGGTATTATTCTTTATCTCCTACAATGCATTTTATTTCAGATTGAAAGAGAAAGACTAATGTTGGAAAATAATTTAGAAAGTGTCATTAAATTAGAAAATGTATTATCAACATAATCTAATAATATCTAATCTAATATTTTCATAATATTCTAATATTTTCATAATATTAGATATTATTTTAGATAATATTTCAATATTTAGATAATATTTTAGATAATATTTTAAAAGCACTACAATTACACTTAGCAGGGACAATACAAGAGTAATGTAAGCCTTAAACAAACAATTGTGTATTTTTAAACTTTAAGGTAGTTTTCAACCCTTAGGATCTACCAAACATAACATGCCACTTTTTAGTTACAAACGAAACAAAGTCACATAATGACAAAGTGATTGTCAGGAAAGATGCTGAGTGATCACTTACCATATAGTAACCAGTATGATAGCCACTCATGTACCAAGAGATTAACATACTTCCCAAAGCATCAGCATCATCAAAAGAATCTGGACATATGGGAGGTGGTGGGGGAATTATCTGGAAATGGAGAAAGATATGCTTTAAAGTCAATAAACAAAATTTGAAGTCTGGACATCCATTTTACATAGAGAATGCCGGATATTAGTTGTATCTTCCCCTACATTTCATGCCATTTCCTATTTAAAACTTTTTAAAAAACCTGACATTTTGAGAAAGCCAACCAGTAACAACAACAGAAGACCAACAAAATAAAAACGAGTAAGAATCAAAAGACAATAGATCATGTAAAATGTCAGGTATTTTGTTTTGAGTTTTGGAACTATTATTCTGTTCCATTATGAATCTATAGGTAAAAGACTAAGTATATTATACTTTTTTTAAATTTTTTTTTTTTTTTATTTGACAGAGACACAGCGAGAGGGAACACAAGCAGGGGGAGTGGGAGAGGGAGAAGCAGGCTTCCCGCGGAGCAGGGAGTCGGATGTGGGGCTTGACCCCAGACCCTGGGATCATGATCTGAGCCGAAGGCAGATCCTTAACGACTGAGCCACCCAGGCACCCTAGTATACTTTTTTTTTTAAAAGATTTTATTTATTCAGAAAGAGAGACACAGAGAGAGAGAGAGAGAGCAAGTGAGCATGTGTGTGCGACTGGGGGTAGAGGCAGAGGGAGAGGGAGAGAGAGAATCTCAAGCAGACTCTGCGCTGACCATGGAGCCTGACATGGGGTTCAATCCCACGACCCTGAGATCATGACCTGAGCCAAAATCAAAAGTCGGATGCCCAACCAACTGAGCCACCCAGGCACCACAAGTATATATACTTCTATGGTTTTACTCAAAAAATACCCAGACAGCATTTTAAGTAAAGGTCTTGGGTAGAACGACTGCGCTGCCCCCACTGGAACACATACAATTTGCTACAAAGTGTCTGGTATCTATCCTGCTGTTGATATCCAGAAGTCTACCATTAGTAATCCACGCAGTCTATGTGAAGTTAACATCCAAGCATATCTGGAAGAGCAAAACATTAAGCCTTATTTATGGTGCAATTAAATCCTTTCAAATAAGAGATACCTCCCCGGAGAATGAGATACAATTTCTGACAGGAAGGAAGCAGGCAATATCGGGCTCAGAGTCAGGAGCAAGAAGACTGAGTCTGGGTAGAAGAAGGATATTAAGAACAAAAACCTAAGGTTTAGTTCAAATTTTTACACATTAGAATCTGACCATAGGGATGGTCTAAAATGACATTTCCCAATCACCTATGTGCTGCTAAATCCCTAAGTATGTATGAAAGCAAGGTTTAATCTGAATTCTTTTGCACTTACTGGTGGTCCAGAAGGAAATGGAGGCAGCCAGCATGATAAGAAGTGTGGTGGTGGTGGAGGTGGTGGTGGGCCACTGAATTTTAGACCAGGCTGTAAAGAACATTCCAAAGGAAGATTAATTTACCAATTTACACATGAAAGGAGGAAAAAGACTCAATGCCATAAGAGTAAAAATAATCACCCAGAATAATATATTAGACATATCAAAAAAGATGAAATAGACTTTCATATACCAAATGTGAGGACTCATAAATCTAGATATTCCTCATTTCCTTTCTATATAAACATTCAGAAAGTAAAATCAAAGTAAGAAAGACTCCTAATTACCAAATAAATCAGAGATAGTGTATTTAGCAAGATATTTCAATCATAAAAGACTATCTCCCCACAATTGTGCTAATTAAATTGTATAATCTTTATGGACGTCCTCTGAGTTACATATAATACACTGTAGGACACATACTGTAAAAATTAGTACACCTCTCATTTAATAAGAAAAACCAGCCCCCTGAGACCAATGAAGTATGATATATAAACTAAGAGGTCTGATCTTTCTAGAAACTGTAATATAAACCTAATAAGAAATCTGTCACAGAAAATCTCCAGAAAAAAGTCATGATTTTTAATTTTATTTATTATTATTACTGCCTGAATACTATAACCTCCAGTGAAGAAATCACTGCTTTATACAAAACCACCAGATGGGACACACCTACCTGGGTTCCAGGACACAATTAATTTATTTTTATTTATTTATTTATTTATTAAAAGATTTTATTTATTTGACAGAAGCACAGCGAGAGAGGGAACACAAGCAGGTGTGTCAAATAAATAAAAATCTTTAAAAATAAAAAATAAATTAAAAAAATAATCCTTTTCCCCAAGGATTTAATTAATTAATTTATCTGAGAGAGAGAGAATGAGCCCGGGGCAGGGGGCGGGGCGGAGGAGGGGGGGCAGAGGCAGAGGGAGAAGCAGACTTCCTGCTGAGCAGGGAACCTGACACGGGGCTCGATTCCAGGACCCTGAGATCATGACCTGGGCCGAAAGCAGACACTTAATCAACTGAGTCACCCAGGTGTCCCAATAAAAATCTTTTCTGTTTATTTGTTACTTACAGCCAAAAGAACCATAAAGGAAAACAATATTTGCATTTTATTCTATGGAACAATCTGGGAGCACCTTAGGATTTAATCTGTATTAGATGTAAATAATGTGTTTTCCTCCAATTTTTACACACTTACCCAAGTGACGTGGAGAACTAGAGCATAATACCCTGCTGATGGTAAAACACCGAATACTTTCTAACTTAACTTCACTAAATTATTAGACTAATATGCAATCCTCCATAAATAGTTGGGAAAGTCTTTCAGTATAAAATACTCTGCATTGCATTACTACTTTATTTCCTTTACAAAGAATTTTCAAGTGTAGATTTACAGTATCTACAGAAAACTACAAAAGTTTCACAGAAAAGCTAAAACTCACTTAATGGAGGGGTGGAAAGTTCTTAACTATTTCCTGGGAAACCTTTTCTGGGTAGAAATTTACCTTTCCTGGTCTCAGTCCTGATCCTGGCATGGGGGGTGGTGGAGGGAGAAAAGAGTTCCATGGAGCAGCTTTTGACTTGATGTTATGTGGTTTATTTCCGGGAGACCTAGAGGAGTTCTCACTTTCATCTGTTGAAATTTGACTTTCATTTTCATTCTTTAAAAAGAAAAAATAGATGTGTTTTTGTTATAAAGGTATCTATTTATTTATTTATTTATAAGATTTTATTTATTTATTTGAGAGAGAGAGAATGAGAGACAGAGAGCATGAGAAGGAGGAAGGTCAGAGGGAGAAGCAGACTCCCCGCCGAGCAGGGAGCCCGATGCGGAACTCGATCCCGGGACTCCAGGATCATGACCTGAGCTGAAGGCAGTCGCTTAACCAACTGAGCCACCCAGGCGCCCATAAAGGTATTTTTTTAAACATTTATTTATTTGTCAGAGAGTGAGTGAGCGTGAGAGAGTGCACAAGTGGGGTGGGGGGAGGGGGCGGGGGGGCAGACAGAGGGAGAAGCAAGCTCCCTGCTGAGCCGAAGGCAGACATTTAACCAAATAAGCCACCCAGGCATCCCTAAAAGTATCATTAAAAAAGAATTAGTGCGTCAGTAGATCAAACTAACAACTAGTTATAGTGTTTAGTTTCTCATCCCCTATTGGCTTCCTAGAATTCACCCCCCCCCGCGCTCCGCCCCACCCTCCGCCGCCGGTATCCTTACCTCTTGAACATCCTGTTCTACATTATTAGCTACTTCAGAGGCTGGGGAAAGTAGATCAGACATATTTTGCTCCTCCCTATTTCCATATCCAGTATAAACCACAATGCAGGTTTCTCTCTTAAAATCAATTGACGCAATGGTAGCTGGGTAAACGCAGCCGTCTTCTGACCAAATGGCAGAACATTTGTCACCAACTTTCCACTATAAAAGAAACCAAAGATACTCGCATATTTCTTTTAAAGAGGATGAACTGCAGTCTTGTTTAGGTAGGGTATGGTAGACTGTGGAAGGGATAGTCTCCAGTTACCTCATCTGGAATGCAGAATGATATAGTCAAAAAGGTTTGGGGCCAAAAACATATAAATATGAATTTCCAATATAAATATAATTTTATTTATATAATCAAGCCACTTATTTGCCATATAAAATCTGCCATTTATATAACTGTGGACAAGTATCTTAATCTTTAAGTCTCATTTTCCTTACCTGTTAAGTAATTATAATAAAATCTACCTCATATATTTGTTATGAAGAACAGAAAGGGCGGGAAAGTGTGTAAAGTGTCCTGCACTCTGGTCTAGCACATAGGGAGAGCTTATGAAATGTTAGCTCTCTTCCCCCTTGGTAATGATAAAACTAAAGGAACTGATAAGACACCAAAATATTTAGCTTTCGGGTCTACTGTTTTAAATAGGAGAAATGATTCCACCCAGAATATCTGATTCCTGGGTATTAGTTTAAGGGACCACAGAATCTGTGGTCCAAAGGTGGGGGGAAATAAAAGCATAGCCATCTCTCAACTTAAGCAGAATACTGCCATTTCAGATTAAGGCTCTGAGATACTCCTCCCAAATAGCACTGGGTTCCTCAACCCCACCCCTCACATAAAGTAAACACAATCTTCAATGGATCATTCCCACCTAATTCATTATGCTTTTATTAACATGTATTTTCCTAAACTAGAGAAACTTTAATAGCTATTTTAGAAATTTTGTGATTACCTGTCAATGGAAAACACTACACTAATCATTTAAGTTAAAAATATTTTACACTATTATTAAAAACAGCAACAAGAAATTCTTTGAAGTTCAATCTCAATGTTTTAAAATAACCTGCTTCAGGGGTGTTGTAGCATTCTTTTTTTGGCTTTTCTTCTTAGCAGGTTTTCTTTTAGGTGTGCCTTTTGGTTTATCTGAAGCTTCAGAAATGTCACCATTCTTTAGAGCATGCTATGAAAACAAGAATAGAAATGTACACGTTACAGGGTAAGACATCAAAGAAGTGTAACAAAAGAACTCCGTCACTACAAGCTGGTCTCAAGGCCCCATCAACTCAGAAAGCCTCTACTTCCTCTTTCCACCATCCCACACACTACAGAAACTACTCTGGAAGGCATCATATATCTGATTATCAGCTCTAAGGACCGTTTTATTTATTCTATTTATTTTTTAAAGATTTTATTTATTTATTTTTCAGAGAAAGAGAAAGAGAGGGAGAGAGCGCACAAGCAGGGGGAGTGGCAGAGAGAGAAGCAGGCTCCCCGCTAAGCAGGGAGCCCGATGCAGGGCTCGATCCCAGGACCCTGGGCTCATGACCTGAGCCGAAGGCAGACGCTTAACCGACTGAGCCACCCAGGCGTCCCTCTAAGGACCCTTTGAATTAAGTCCTCACTCTCACCCTTTCTGTAACATTATATTCTGTTGATCATTTATCTTGAAATTTATGACATTTTGGATGATATAGCAATGCAGAACTCCAATGCTTTATTACCTCTCTGATCAAGTCTTAAACTTGGGCATTCACAAAAAGAACTGTCCATCCTTCTTTACCTGCTTATGATCATCATTATGATGCAAGCAGACTTTTAAAGCTATTATCCAGGTGACATTTCTTCTTTATTCAATCCAACATTACCAATTACCAATTTCATATCTTCACATTTACTTCACACTCAACACAATTAAAAGTAAACTATCGGGTGCCTGGGTGACTCAGTAGGTTAAGTATCCAACTCTTGATTTCAGGTCAGGTCACGACCTCAGGGTCATGAGATTGAGTCCCACGTCGGGCTCTGTGCTCAGCATGGACTCTGCTCGGGATTCTCTCTCTCTCTCTCCCTCTCCCCCAAACCCTCCTCATACTTTCTCTCTCTAAAAAATACATCTTTTTTTTTTTTAAAAGATTTTATTTATTCATTCGAGAGACAGAGAGAGAGAGACAGCACAAGCAGGGGGAGATGCAGAGGGAGAAGCAGGCTCCCTGCTGAGCCAGGAGCCAGACATGGGGCTCGATCCCAGGACCCTGGGTTCATGACCTGCGCCGAAGGCAGATGCTTAGCCGTCTGAGCCACCCACGCACCCCTAAATCTTTTTTTTTAAAGGCTTCCTAATCTTTATTTTTTTTATTATGTTACGTTAGTCACCATACAGTACATCATTAGGTTTTGATGTAATGTTCATGATTCATTGTTTGCATATAACACCCAGTGCTCCATGCAATTCGTGCCCTCCTTAATACCCAACACTGGGCTACCCCATCCCCTAACCCCCTCCCCTCTAAAACTCTCAGTTTGTTTCCCGGAGTCCATAGTCTCTCATGGTTCGTCTCCCCCACTGATTTCCACCCCTTCGTTTTTCCCTTCCTTCTCCTAATGTCCTCCATGCTATTCCTTATGTTCCACAAATAAGTGAAACCATACGGTAATTGACTTTGTCTTTTTGAGTTATTTCACCTAGCATAATCTCCTCCAGTTCTGTCCGTGTTGATGCAAAAGTTGGGTATTCATCCTTTCTGATGGCTGAGTAATATTCCATTGTATATATGAACAAAATAAATCTTTAAAAATAAATAAATAAAAGTAAACTATCTTTTCCTCTACTCAGACTACTTCCCTCTGCAATATCATCAATTCCATACAATGCTGAGCCCCACTTTAATCTGCACTTTACAGAACCCCGCAATAGTATGCTTCTACTCTAAGGGTATACTGAAAAGCATTACTGACAAATTTGAATTCAGCTTCAAGGATGACATACAGGTTTGATCTTTACCTCATGCTACAGGAGTGACTAAGGGAAAGAAGTGGACTTTGTACCTGGTGCTCTCTATGAGTATATGTTCTTACTATTGATGGCCCATGCATGGTGCTCAAAAAAACTAAATACTTCACATGGTAGGGAAAGTGATAATGCTGGACAACTGTGTAAATGTCTTGTTTGGGCCATAAAAACACACTACAGCCCCTAAAAGAATAGTATATTCCTTCCAACAGGAACACTTGACTTGATAACCAAATCGCAGGATTTGGATTAGATTAATTTAATATAAGCACAGCACTTAGAACGGTGCCTAAAATGTTGTAAACACTCTACAAGTACTAATTATAGCACTACTGATATTTATCATTATTATTTCAATGAAGGCTTGTTAAATGAAAATTATAATTCAGGCTGCCCTTCCACTAATCTGAATTAGAGGACTTTTATAGTTTGATACAAGGCAAACACATTAAAAGTAATTAGTGTTTAAAATTCTACTTCAGTTGTCTTTGCTAAAGGGATGAAATACAGAGAGCCTACCAACTTTTTAAAGGAAGATTATCAGATTATCAGCTAAGTTAACTAACCAGTGATATCTATTGGTCTTCAAAATTAGAACTGAGTAGTATGTACATTAACACTTTATGTTATCGGTTAATTTTTTTCCCAAATGATTAACATGAGGAAATACGGAAAAGAGTAAGTAAACATTTCATACCTTAAATGAAGCCACAGCTTTATCATAAGCTTTTATTAATGCTGTATCATCCCAAATGTCAGAATCATCACTCTGGGAAGCATAAAGAACAAAAACAACATTTAAATGGATTTCATCAAAATGTATATTAGATAGTATCAACAGCCATCTTACTTCAGACATAATGAAATTACACTAAAAACAGGTATTTAAAATCCTAAATAAAACTACAGAAAGCCTACCTACTTACAGAGTATGTGACATTACCCCCAAAGCCTGACCTATATAAATGCTCTAAGAGGTACGCTGAAAAGTGAATGCTCCACAATTTAATGAGTAAGTGAGTATGTTCAAGGGTAACCCATGTTTGAATCTTTTCTAAGAGCCGATAAAGGGTTTAGCTTCGCAGTGTGGGAAAATATCTGGCCATTAGCTTGAGTTTATACAGACAATGGTAATGCTAGTCTGACCACAGAATCTGTGGTCCAAAAAATATTCTTTTCCCCTTGACTTACACTATGTCTAGATCACTCAAGGAATTCTCAAAATGTTTAAGGTTATAAATTATTAATAGCGACTAATCAATTTTCATTTTATTTATTTTATTTTTAATTTTTTAAAAGATTTTATTTATTTATTTGACAGAGAGAGAGACAGCCAGAGAGGGAACACAAGCAGGGGGAGTGGGAGAGGGAGAAGCAGGATTCCCGCTGAGCAGGGAGCCCGACTATGGGCTCGATCCCAAGACCCTGGGATCATGACCTGAGCCGAAGGCAGACACTTAATGACTGAGCCACTCAGGCGCCCCTATTTATTTATTTTTAAAGATTTTTATTTATTTATTTGACAGACTGGGACAGGGAGGGAGACAGAACACAAACAGAGGAGTGACAGGCAGAGAGAGAGGGAGAAGGAGGCTCCCCACTGAGCAGGGAGCCGGTTGCAGGACGACTGAGCCACCCACGCGCCCTTGGAAAGGACGTTCTTAAGAATAAAACACATAGCAACTCAAAATCCTCACACGCCAATGGTTACTGTCAGATCAGGGAAACAAGACATTTCAAAATGAAAAGACAGCTCAGATTTTATACAAAGCTATTAAAACAAAAAATATTGTAGCTGATAAAACTTCCCAAATAACAATCACAAAAAGAGGGAAACACAACACCCAAATGAAATTAAACATTCTTAAACTAACGTCCATAAACCACCTTGAATCAAATATTTAAAAAATTGAGATGGCAAAACGGCAAACGAAAGGCCAGGATTTGAATCAGGAGTTAAAAATCAAGAAAGAAATGGAAGAAAAAGTAATGTTGGCTACAAAGTACCCAGAGAAGAATACATCTGACTGAAAACTTAAGTGGTACCAAGGAAAAGCCATTAAAAAAAAATAAGAAAAATAAGAAGTGAAATGATAAATATGGATGACTAGCAAAGAATATTTAACATATGTATAAATGGGGTCCCTGAAGAATTAAGGCTAAAAAACCCAAAAACAAACAAAAACTCTAAAAAAACCTTGTAGAGCCTGTAAACAAAAAGACAAAGTCACTTACAAAATAAAGAAAATCAATTAATATTAGACTTTCCCATAGAAATTTATGGGAAAAAGTATGAGCCAAGGATCTTGGGATACACCCTACCTGTCCTTCGAGTACCAAGACTAACTTTACAATGTGCAAGAACACTATACTCACTAGTCTTTGCAGAGGAATCTACTGAAAATAAGCTTCATCCAACTAAGATATGAATAGGGAAATCTTGGGTTAAAAAACAAAACAAAACAAAACCAGAGGCGCCTGGGTGGTTCAGTCATTAAGCGTCTGCCTTCGGCTCGGGTCGTGATCCCAGGGTCCTGGGATCGAGCCCCACATCGGGTTCTCTGCTCAGTGGGAAGCCTGCTTCTCCCTCTCCCATTCCCCCTGCTTGTGTTCTCTCTCTCGCTATCTGTCAGATAAATAAATAAAGTCTTAAAAAAAAAAAACAACAACCCCAAGCTGTTAGCATCAAATATATGTAACTGCAGTTCTAAGAGAAAAGTAAAGTACATGTGACCCTTGAACAACAGGGGGTAGAGGGATCAGGGGTGCCAACTCCTCCCTACCCCATCCCCTACCCACTCCAGTCAAAAATCTGTGTATAACTTTTTTTTTTTTAAAGTAGGCTCCATACCTAACATGGGGCTTGAAGTCACGACCTAAAATAAAGAGTCACATGCTCTACTGACTGAGCCAACCAAGCATCCCTATATATAACTTGACTCGCCAAAACCTTAACCACTAATAGCCTACTGTTGACCAGAAAGAAGGCTTACAGGTAACACAAACAACCCATTAACACATTTGATAAAAGTATCATATACTATATTCTTACGTTGAAATAAACTAAAGTAAATATTAAAATCTTAAGGAAAATACATTTATAGTACCATACTGTATTTATGGCAAAAAATTCACATATAGGTGGACCTGCACAGCTCAAACCAGTGTTGTTCAAGGGTCAATATCTATTAAATTGACAAGCTGATTCTAAAACTCAAATGGAAATACAAAGGACCTAGAACAGCCAAAACAATTTTTTTTCTTTTTAAAAGATTTTATTTATTTATTTGAGAGAGAGAGCACGAGGGAGAGCAGGGGGGAGGGGCAAAGGAAGAGGGGGAAGCAGTCTCTCCACTGAACAGGGAGCCCGTGCTCTATCTCAGAACCCTGGGATCATGACCTGAGCCAATGGCAGATGCATAACCCACTGAGCCACCCAGGTGCCCCTAGCCAAAACAATTTTGAAAAAGCAAAGCAAAGCTGGAGGATTTACATTATCTGACTTTAAGATGTACTGTGAAGCTACAGTAATCAAAAAGTGTGATATTAGCATCAAGATAGATAGACTAATGTAATAAAACTGAGTCATAAATAATCCCATACACGAATGATTTGAAACAAAGGTACACATGCAGTTTAGTAGAGAAAGCATAGTAGTGTCAACAAATGTTGCTGAAACAACTGGAAACTCTTATGCAGAGAAAAGAATGTGCATCCCTATCTTGAGCCATACTCAAAAATTAATTCCTAATGGATCAGAGAAATGTAAAACGTAAAACTGTATAAGACTGAAGAGGCAAATGCAAATCAAAACCCCATTGAGATTTCAACTCACAACTGTCATAATGCCTAAAATCAAAAACACAAGAAACAAGTGTGGGTGAGGATGTGCAGAAAAAGGAATCCTCATGCACTGTTGGTGACAATGCAAACTGGACCAGCCACCATGGAAAAGAGTATGGAGATTACTCAAATTAATAATAGAACCCCTCCCCCCGCAAAAAGAACTACCCTATGATCCAGTAACCACACTGAATATTTACCCAAAGAATAAAAAAACACTAACTTGAAAGGATATATGTACCCCTATGTTTATTTTAAAAGTCATTTTATTTCATCATAGGTGTATTCTTTAATCCCCATCTCCCCACCTACCTCCCCTCTCAAAATCATCAGTTTGTTCTCCATAGTTAAGAGACTTTCTTGGAGGGCGCCTGGGCGCTTGGAGGGAGTGGCTCAGTTGGTTAAGCGACTGCCTTCGGCTCAGGTCATGATCCTGGAGTCCCAGGATCGAGTCCCACATTGGGCTCCCTGCTCAGCAGGGGTTCTGCTTCTCCCTCTGCCCTCTTCCCTCTCATGCTGTCTCTCATTCTCTCTCTCTCAAATAAATAAATAAAATCTTAAAAAAAAAAAAAAGGGCCTTTCTTGGTTTATCTCTTTTTTCCTTTGTTTTGTTTCTTTCTTTCTTTTTTTTTAAAGTAGGCTCCAGGCCTAACATGGAGCCCAATGCAGGGCTTGAACTCATGACCCTGAGATAGGGACCTGAGCTGAGATCAAGAGTCAGACGCTTTACCAACTGAGCCACCCAGGCGCCCATTTGTTTTGTTTCTTAAATTCCACAGAAGAGTCAAATCATATGGTATTTGTTCTTCTCTGACCTATTTCACTTAGCATTATAACTCTCTAGCTCTATGCATGTTGTTGCAAATGGCAAGACTTCATTCTTTTCTATGACTAAGTAATATTCCATTGTCTATACATGCCACATCTTCTTTATCCATTCATGTATCAATGGACACTTGGGTTGCTTCCAGTTTCCCTAGTGTAAATAATGCTGCTATAAATACAGGGGTGCAGGTATCCCTTTGCCTTAAGAGTTTTTGTCTTTTTTGGGGTAAATACCCCATAGTGCAATTCCTACATCTTAACATAGTTGTATTTTTAATTTTTTGAGGAACCTCCATACTGTTTTCCACAGCGGCTGCACCAATTTGCATTCCCACCAACAGTGCAAGAAGGTTCCTTCTTCTGCACATCCTCACGCACTTTTTTTTTTTAGCCATTATGACAGGTGAGGTGATATCTCATTGTATTTTTTTTTTTTTTAAGTAAACTCTATGCCCAATGTGGGGGGTCAAACTCATGATTCCAAAATCCAGAGTTACATACTCTACCCACTGTGCCAGCCAGGCACCCCTCATTATGGTTTTGATTTGCATTTCCATTGTGATGAGTGATGAGGTGCCTCGTTTCATATGTGTGTTGGCATCTGTCTTCTTTGAAGATGTCTGTTCGTGTCTTCTGCCCATTCTTTTCTTAATTTTTAGTTAATTTTTTTTAAGTAAGCTCTACATCCACCAACATGGGACTTGAACTCGCAACAATGAGATCAGGAGTCATATGCTCTACTGACTAAGACAGCCAGGCGCCCCTCCTCTGCCCATTTTTAAATTGGATTGTTTTTTGGGTATTGAGTTCTATCAGTTCTTCACATATTTTGGATACTAACCCTTTATTGGATATGTCATTTGCAAATACCTTCTCCCATTCATTAGTTGCCTTTTAGTTTTGATGATTGTTTCCTTTGCTGTACAGAAACTTTTTATTTTGATGTAGTTCCAATAACTTTTGCTTTTATTTCCCTTGTCTCAGGAGACCTAATTAGAAAAATGTTGCCATGACCAATGTCAGAGAGATAACTGCCTGTGCTCTCTTCAAGGATTTGTATGGTTTCAGGTCTCACATTAGGTGTCTAATCCATTTTTTTTTTTTTTAAAGATTTCATTTATTTGACAGAGCGAGATACACAGCGAGAGAGAGAACACAAGCAGGGGGAGTGGGAGACGGAGAAGCAGGCCTCCTGCAGAGCAGGAAGCCCGATGCGGGGCTCGATCCCAGGACCCTGGGATCATGACCTGAGCCGAAGGCAGACGCTTAACGACTGAGGCACCCAGGTGCCACCTGTCTAATCCATTTTGAGTTTATTTTTGTGTATGGTGAAAGAACGTGGTCCAGTTTTTCCACACCATTTGTAGAAGAGATTGTTTTCTTCCTATTGTATATTCATTCCTCCTTGGTGAAAGATTAACTGACCACACAATTGTGGGCTTATTTTTGGGTTTTCTGTTCTATTCCATTGAGCTATGTATGTATTTTTATGCCAGTACCATACTGTTTTAATTACTACCACTCTGGGGGCGCCTGGGTGGCTCAGTCGTTAAGCGTCTGTCTTCGGCTCAGGTCATGATCCCAGGGTCCTGGGATCGAGCCCCGCATCAGGCTCCCTGCTCCGCGGGAAGCCTGTTTCTCCCTCTCCCACTCCCCCTGCTTGTGTTCCCTCTCTCGCTGTGTCTCTCTCTGTCAAATAAATAAATAAAAAATCTTTAAAAAAAAAATTACTACCACTCTGTTATATAACTTGAAATCTGGAATTATGATACCTTCAGTTTCATTTTTCTTTTTCAAGATTGCTTTGGCTATTCGAGGTCTTTTGTAGTACCATACAAATTTTAGGATTGTTTGTGCTTGTTCTGTGGAAAATGCTGTTAGTATTTTGACAGGGATTGCATTAAATCTGTAGATTGCTTTGAGTAGTATAGACATTTTAACAATATTTGTTCTTCCAACCCACGAGCATGGAATGAATGTCTTTCCCTTTCTTTGCATTGTCTTGAATTCCTTTCATCGGTGTTTCACCTCTTTTTACTGCAGCATTATTTAGCCAAATTATGGAAGCAGCCCAAGTATCCACTGACAGATGAATGGATAAAGAAGATATGGTATATATACACAATGGAATATTACTCAGCCATAAAAATGAAGTCTTATCATTTGCAACAACACAGACAGACCTAGTGTATAATGCTAAGTGAAGTAAGTCATCAGAGAAATACATAGCATATGATCTCACTCATATGTGGAATTTAAGAAACAAAACAAAGGAACACAGGGCGTCTGGCTGGCTCTGTTGGTGGAGGATGCAACTCTTCATCTCAGGGTAGTGAGTTCAAGCCCCATGTTGGGCATGGAGCCTACTTAAAAAACAAAACAACAAAAAAACACAAACGAAGGAAAAAAAAGAGAGACAAACCAAGAAAGAGACTCTTAACTACTGAGAACAAACTGATGGTTACCAGAGGAGAGGGGGTTGGGGAGATGGGTGATATAGGTGAAGGGGATTAAGAGTAAACTTACCATGATGAGCCCTAAGTAATGGAGAGAAGTACTGAACCACTTTATTGTACACCTGAAACTAATATAACACTGCATGTTAAGTATACTGGAATTAAAATTAAAAACTAAAAAAAAAGAATCCTACTCTCCAACTATCACCTTCCAGCCTCTGCAACTTATTCCTTCTAGTAGCTGGAAGATGGCAATTATTCCACTTCCTTGGGACAAAACACTGATCCTCCAACTTTTTAAACTCATACTCTAAGAGTCTTCACTCCATTTCTTAGCCAGCTTAAATTCCATGGTCAATTATCAAGACAATTCAATTGTACCTCTCCCTCTCCCTTCCTTACATTCTCTTGGAAAAACTACAGCCCCCCACCCCCATTTCAAAAAAGATTTTATTTATTTGAGATAGAGTGAGAGAGAAAGAGAGTGAAAGAACACAAGTGGGGGGAGGGGCAGAGGGAGAGGGAGAAGCAGGCTCTCCACTGAGCAGAGAGCCTGATGAGGGGCTTGATCCCAGGACCCTGGGATCATGACCTGAGCCACAGGCAGATGCTAAACTGACTGAACTACCCAGGCGCTCCAAAGTACAGCCCTTTTAATTTCAACTCCTTTTTTTTTTTAAGATTTTATTTATTTATTTGATGGAGAACGAGAGAGCACAAGCAGGGGGAGTGGCAGAGGGAGAGGGAGAGGGAGAAGCAGGCTCCCCGTTGAGCAGGGAGCCCAATGCAGGGCTCGATCCCAGGATGCTGGGATCATGACCTGAGCCGAAGGCAGACCCTTAATGACTGAGCCACCCAGACGCCCCTAATTTCAACTATTAATTCACTCTGTGCCTGCCCTCACACACTTGAACTGAACTTTGCTGGAGAAAAATACAATTATGTTGCCTAGTCTCCTTTATGCTCATGACCACAAATTTTAAGTAGACCTTTAATGTTGCCTAGCAACACTTCCACTACATTTCCCTAGTCCAACAGTCATCCAATCTCCCTAGTTTCTACTCTCTCTGCTCAAAGCTCCAACATCTGTCCCCCCTCACCCCTACCTGACGACTTTACTTCTTTTACTAAGAACAGCCACAATCAAAAGAGAGCTTTCACAAATCTGTCCAACCACAAAGGTCTGTATGCACAAAATTATCACCATATGAACCGTCAATTTTTTTTTTTTTTTTGGTGAAACAGAGCTTTCTGCCTTTATTACCAAGCATCCCCCGTACCCGCTTTCATGCTCTCCCTGATGAGTTCTGAGACCCTGCTCTTGCAGCTGCTTTGAGTTTCATCACATTGAATATATTCCGTCACTCTTCCATCTTGCTTCTACTGTAAACCCTTTGATGGTAGGACAACGTGGCTTTGTGTGTCCCTCGCCTACTGGAGTGCCTGCCACATCAAGTCAGCTCATTAAAATTAAATGACTAACTAAATGAATGAATAAAGATCCAAAAGGATATTTCTGGAATTTTCTAGGTAGGATCTAAGTAAAATCTCCTCCCCAATTTTTTTTATTATGTTATGTTAATCACCATACACTACATCATTAGTTTTTGATGTAGTGTTCCATGATTCATTGTTTGCGTATAACACCCAGTGCTCCATGCAGAACGTGCCCTCTTTAATACCCACCACCAGGCTAACCCGTCCCCCCACCCCCTCCCTGAACTGTCAATGTTTCTAACAAAGGCCAAATCCATCCTCTCTTAGCTACTCTAGAACAGTGCTTCAATATTTGTCTTCTGTCTCGTGTCACCAAGCTTTCCATCCTACTGGATCTTTCCCACCAGCCCACAAAATGTTGAAACAGGTTTCTCTCATCTTACAAACAAAAAACGAAACTGAGAATTCTATTTCAGTTCCCCCTCCATCTATTGCCCAATTTCTCTACCTTCTATTTACAACTTTTATAAATTTTCCTTTGATTTTCTTCTCTCCTGATCTAAACTCATTCCAATCAGATTTTACCCAAGGTTGATCTTCCCCCTTACAAACCTTCTCCACTTGCAGTCTTCCTTAACACACCTCAGTAAAAAGCAATTTCATCTTTTCAATGATTCAGGGCAATCTTGGAATTATCTTTGACCTTCCTCTCTCAAATCTCCATTATCGAATCCATGTGCAAAACCCACTGCCTCATGAGTCAAATTACACTTGGAATCCAAGTACTTTGCTTTCCATTGCTAACACCTTGGTCTAAAACTGGATCATTTCAACAGAATCCTAACTGGTTTGCCTGCTTCACCCCGGTCTGCCCCCCGCACACCCCCCCAATCAGAGAGAACGGACAAACCAAGGTACGATCGAGGTGAGGTAGGGAATTCTCTCTCAGCTATCAGGGAATCCAAGCCGCAAGAGGAAGGAGCTTGTGGCTAAGGCTCCCAAATGGGTGAAGATGTAGAAACCTGGAATACGGCCCCGCAATCAGCGAACCCGACAGGTCCCGCCCGGCCGCGGGGGCTGAGAGGGGGGCGCTGGGAGCCTGCTCGGGACACTCGTCGGGAGGCGGTGCCGTCCAAGACCTCACCTGGCCGGTGCCACGCCGGAACAACACCGAGTCCTCCTGCTCCGGGACGCCGCCACCTCCTCCCATCGCCATGGCGAGCCTGCTGCCGGGTGCACGGCGTGGGCTGCGTCTCTCTGAAAGTGACGACTTCCGCCGTTCGGGACCTCTGGGAGCGGAAGAGTACGGTGTCCTGGAGAGCGGCCACGAGGCCTGGAGGACTCCGCGTGCTCTCTAGGAGCGGTCGAGATCTCCGTGATTGGTCGCATTGCTGTTTCTTTTCGGCCTTCTTTCAATTCTTTGATTTCACTTTTTCGTAGGTTCGTTGAGTGATTCGACCAGGGTATTTTTGTTTTAAGCAAATTTCCATAGAAAATACTGTCCATTGCAGATAATTTAGGAAATATGGGTAAGAAGTACAAAAGTAAGTCTAGAGGTAACCAATAATATAGCTACCATTTTAAAAAGTGCTTTACAAAGTTTTATGTTAATTTTCACAACCCGATAAGTGCGGGACTTTTATAACCGTTTTAAAGATAAGGAAATTTACTTTGGCACATGTGTACCGTATACTACCACTCAGCAACAAAAAGGAATGAGGGGCACCTGGCTGGCTCAGTAGGTAGAGCATGTAACTCTTGATCTCGGGGTTTGTGAGTTATAGTCCCACATTAGGTGGTAGAGATTACTTCAAAAAATTTAAAAAGTAACGAGCTATTGATAGCCACACACTGCCCCCCCCCCCCCCAACAACAACAAAAAAGGAAACAGGCACAGAGCATTTATACAGCTGCTTGGATTCCAGGTAGTAGAGTTCATGCCTTTAGCCACTTCTCAATCTTAACATTTAGGTTAATATCCATTTTCCCAAATCTTCTCTAGTACATTTTGAAACTTAAAAAAGGAATCAAAATAAATCAATGGGACTGCATCAAACTTTCATTCTTTGCAGAATGAAGGAAACCAACAAAAGGAAAAGACAACCTACTGAGTGGGTGAATACATTCTCACGTATGATTTAACTGATAAGGGGTTAACATCCAAAATCCATAAAGAACTCGTAAAACTCTAAAAACAAAACAAAAAAACCCAAAACCCCAAAATCCAGCAATCCCCTTAAAAAATGTGCAGAGGCCCTGCATAGGCATTTTTCCAAAGAACACATACAGATGTCAACAGGTACATGGAAAGATGCTCAATATCACTAATCATCAGGAAAATGCAAATCAAAACTACAATGAGCTATTACAGGTGTTGGAATAGCTATTATCAGAAAGACAAGAAATAACAAGTGAGAGTAAGGATGTAAAAAGGGAATCCTCGTGCACTATTGGTGGGAATATAAATTGATGCAAACACCAGATGAGTGGATAAAGATGTGTTTATACACATATGCACAATGAAATCTTTCAATTTACAACAACATGAACAAACCGAGAGAGTACCATGCTATGTGAAATAAGTCAGAGAAATAACATATGACTTCACTTACATGTGAAAACTAAAAAACAGTTGAACAAAACAAACAGATTCATAGAGAATAAACTGACAACAGGGAGTGGGAAGAGTATGGTGATGGATAAAGTGAAAGGGATAGACAAGAAAAATGGGATCAAATATTGTCTGTTTAAAGAGGTGCATTTTTCTTGGTCTTTACATGGATCAAGCAGGATTTTAGATCTTAGTAGGAGTTTATCATTTACTTTTCCAGATTCTTTATTAAGTATTTAGGATTGCCAGATGGATTCCATGTACACGTAATTTTCTTAAAAAAAAATCTACCCAAGGAAGTTTGAGGGCTTGCCTTTGGCTTTTATAGATATCAGAAATAGATGTGTTTTTTAAAAACCACTGAGATTTTTCTCAATCATAAAAATTCTCACAATAGCATTTTTTTTTTTCAGTAATCTCTTCACCCAATATGGGGCTCAAGCTCACCACCTGGAAATCAAGAGTTGCATGATCCTATGGGGACAGCCAGGAACCCCTTCACAATGGCATTTGATGAAGAAATTTGAACAATTTGGAATGAGGTTTTTATTTTTTTTTTTTAAAGATTTATTTGAGAGAGCGAGAATGAGAGAGAGTACATGAGAGGGGGGAGGGTCAGAGGGAGAAGCAGGCTCCTCGCTGAGCAGGGAGCCCGATGCGGGACTTGATCCCGGGACTCCAGGATCATGACCTGAGCCGAAGGCAGTTGTTTAACCAACTGAGCCACCCAGGCGCCCGAGGTTTTTATTTTTTGAAGTGTAATTTACATACCATAAATTTCACCATTTTATTATTTTATTATTTTTTTTTAAGATTTTTATTTGAGAGAGAGAGAATGAGAGAGAGCACATGAGAGGGGGGAGGGTTAGAGGGAGAAGCAGACTCCCTGCTGAGCAGGGAGCCCGATGCGGGACTCGATCCAGGGACTCCAGGATCATGACCTGAGCCGAAGGCAGTCGCTTAACCAACTGAGCCACCCAGGTGCCCAAATTTCACCATTTTAAAGCAAACAACTTAGTTTTTAGTGTATTTGAAAGGTTATGCAGCCACCACCACTAATTCTAGATCACTTCACCCCAAAAGGAGACCTCGTACCCATTAGCCATCACTCCCTATTCTTCCCTCCTTTCAGCCCCTCACAACTACTCATCACTTTCTCTCTGTATGGATTTACTTATTTTGGATATTTTATATAAATGGAATGTGTGGCCTTTTGTGTCTGGACTTTTTCCCTTAGCATAAGGTTTTCAAGGAGGAATAGTATCTTAAATTTAGAATGGCAGATTCTTTGTTGAAAAAGTATTTCTACTTATCAGGACCAGGTTCATCAACAAAAATGAACCATGGAATTTTTGTCCTCAAAGAAAATATGAAGTTCTCTTATTCCTGATGGTGACCTCTACATTTGAGTTACTGTATTTTATAGTTATTTCATATGATAGACAAAGCACTCAAAGCACAATGCAGTGAACGTCCAAAGAAAAACCATTTCACCTGATTTGAAGGCACTTACGAAAACATCAAATTTAACTTCATGAACTGGAACTAATCTTCGTGCATATAGAATTTCCATACCAAAATACCTTCAGTGACTCTTGGAACTTGCCCACGAGCAAATAAAGGATTCAAATCATTGGTGATGAGGTTTCCAATTTGAATTTCAAGTGGAATAGTGAATAAACAAATGACAAGGCCAAACCCAATTAGTTCATTACCCTTATGTTATCAGGGTCTAGGGGCAGGAGATCAGAGATAGTATCGGTGATTTTAGTACAAGAATGCTCACAGAACTGTTACAGCTGCAGGAAGTTAAAAATTAAAAATGATGTTTTGGAAGAATATTTGAATGATGTAATGGACAAATGTAGTATAATTCATAAACAACAGATATAATTAACCATTCAGGATCTGAGGTTTGGAGTCCTCACACTCACATCATACACCAAAGTACATTCTAGGTGATTTTTATAAACTTGGGTTGGGGAAGATCTTAAGATAGAAACACAAAACCATGCAAGCACTGAAAACTCAAATACCTTTTGGGAGTCAGGTGCGTAATGTAAGTAAGTTAAGGAGGAGTAAGCAATAGGGGTCATGGGTACTGTAATCAGTTAGGTGAAGACTATCCCTCCACCGCATCCCACTCACTATGCCCAGTCCCTGCCCAAACAAAGGTATTCAAGTTCACATTAAAAAATTTTAACATGTCAGACAGGATAACTCTGCTGTCAGTCGCATCCTTACTTATAAAGTAACTAGACATATGATCATGTAGTTAAAAATTCTGGCAAAAGAAAAATACAATGAAAAGACAGACAATAGTTTGGAAAATATTTTTTACATGTAAAAAAAGGTTACTTTCCTTTATATATTTAGTATAATTTATATAATTACATTATATGTGTTTATATATATATATATATTTTTAAAGATTTTATTTATTTATTTGAGAGAGAGAGAATGAGAGAGAACACATGAGAGGGGATAGGGTCGGAGGGCAAAGCAGACTCCCTGCCGAGCAGGGAGCCCGATGCGGGACTCGATCCCGGGACTCCAGGATCATGACCTGAGCTGAAGGCAGTCGCTTAACCAACTGAGCCACCCAGGCGCCCATGTTTATATATTTTTAAAAAGCTTTGTCCAAAGTAAAAACTGCCAAAAAAAAAAAAAAAAGCCAAAACAAAATATTCCTGGGGGGAAAAAAAAATGTGGCCAATAAATATGAAAATAAGCCTTAATCCTGTACTCAGTCTGGCTGGTTTAATATCCCTAACATGCCACTTACTAGATGGGTAAGCTTGGGGGAAATTCCTTAATTAAAACCTGAATTTCTTTAACTATACAGATGGGCATAATAGTAGTGCCTACATGTGAAGGCTAAATGAAATAAAAAGCATAAAGCAGAGAGAAAACATGAGTAGATCGAAGAGAAAATCCTAATGTCCAATAAACATGGAAAAAATGCTCAACCCCTTCAGTCAAGGAACTACTTATTAAAACTAAGATACCATTTTTCACTCAGGTTGACAAAATTAATAGAGATTAATATTTGATGTTATCAAGGGCATGGGGGTATGGAGAGCTATTTTCTTGCTGGAAATACTTTAAATTTGCAAATGCATGTACTCTACCATTGTCCTAAGAATCCTACCTTTAAGAATGCATTCTTACAGGGGCGCCTGGGTGGCTCAGTTGGTTAAAGCGACTGCCTTCGGCTCAGGTCATGATCCTGGAGTCCCTGGATCGAGTCCCGCATCGGGCTCCCTGCTCGGCGGGGAGTCTGCTTCTCCCTCTGACCCTCCCCCTTCTCATGTGCTCTCTCTCTCATTCTCTCTCTCAAATAAATAAATAAAATCTTAAAAAAAAAAAAAAAAAAAAGAATGCATTCTTACAGAAATAAAAGAACATTACATAGGTATGACTGCATTACAGAATTGTTTGTAGTGGCAAATGCTTACAAACAACTTCAATGTCCATGAGTAAGGAAATCACTGGATAAATTACTATACATCCATACTATGGTTAGATCTGTATGGACTGACCTGTAGGCATGGCTTAAAAAAGAAAATTAAGTTATAGCTAAGTTTCCCCGTTTTTGTTTCCCATTTTGTAGTGGGTGAATGGTGGTCCCAAAAATGATACCTCCACCAAGTAACTGTGAATATGACCTTATTTGGGAAAAAGGTGGTGCTGCTCCTCTTAAGAGGAGATCATCCTAGATTAGAGTGTGTCCTAAACCCAATGACAAATATCCTTTTAAGAAACAGGAAGAAGGGGCACCTGCCTGGCTCAGTCAATAGAGCGTGTGACTCTCATCAGGGTCATGAGTTCAAGCCCCATATTGGGCATGGAGCCTACTTAAAAACAACAACAAAAACCAGGAAGAAGCCTGAGAAAAGAACGCTATGTGAAGACAAAGACAGGAGTTACGGGGCCACAAGCAAAGTAATGTCTGAAGCCACTGGAAGAGGCAAGCAAAGATTATCATCTAGAATCTTCAGAGGGCATGTGGTCCTGCTGACAACTTGCTTTTAGACTTCTGGCATATAGCAGTGTGACAGAATAAATTTCTGTTCTTGTAAGGCACCAAGTTTGTGGTAATTTGTTACAGCAAACCAAGGAAATTCCCCACATCCCTTAGTTATAAGTGCTTAAATGAGCATTAAGTAAAACTAGACAATTTTATATACTCTATGACCCACTCCTAAGTATATATTAAATAGAAATACATATTTATGACCCCAGAAGATATATATAAAATACTTATGGCAGAATTATTTTTAAAAGCTCCAAACTAAGAGCAATCCAAACGTCATTAAAAGTAGAGTGGATAACTAAATCATGGTATATTTTTATAACAGACTACTACACAGCAATGAAAAAGAGAGCTACTGACACACACAAGACAAAGCATTCTCACACAAGTCATGTTGACCAAATGCAGACAGACTGACCCAAGTGCATACTGGATGATTTCACTTATGTGAAATTCAAAAACATGCAAAACTAATCTACAGTGATAGTCACAAGGGAGCCTGCTAGGGTGCTAGAAATGTCTATGGATCTTGATCTGGGTATTGTCTAGTAAAACTCAGTAAAAATGTACACTTAAGGTGTATACTCTTTACTATCATTTCATCGCGATAAACACCCAGGAGCACAATGACTAGATTATACAGTAAGGGTATTGTTTAGTTTTCTGAGTAACTAATTTATGGCTAAAGTTCAGCCCTTTTGTTGCATTTTCCCAATTTTTAAAATAATAAGCAGGCACTGAATTTTGGAGGTTTGAAAGCTGGTAGAGGTAAGAATGGCATGAGCTTCATTTCACGCTTCAGACATTTACTTACCACCTTCATGATATGCATACCATGTATCTTCATTTTTTAAATTTAATCTTAGCCTTGCAATGAGTCTGCCCAGCATCCATTCCCCGCTTCTGACAACAGGACCCCAGATTTGTTAGGAGGACCACCTATTCCTCATGGGATACACTCTTGGTTATATCCTCTTAGGCGTCCGCCCTCCCCTTGCTGAAGGGTAGGCATGTAACCCAAACAAGTTCATTTGGAGGAACTCTGAATGACATAAAGACTGAAAATAGTTGTCAAAACTTCACCCTGACAGCAGCATTGTGGAATAAAAAATTTTCATAGTACCTGGGGCTGTCCAACTCTTGACCTTTCCAAAGCCCTGAGTCTTCAACTTTTCCTTGGATTCTGGAGTTTCTCATCCACTCAAATAGCTGTTTGATTTATAATTATTTATAATTTTCATTTATAATTAATCATTTGGTTTGCAACTAGAAATTTCAATATACCATCAAAGCACAGGTTTGATGTGCTTCTATTTCTTTAAGCATACATTAAAATATATCACTATATTAAATGTCTATTCATGAGCCACCTTAACAGTCATCTTGAGTGTACAAGGCCAAATGACCCTTTGACCAATAACTCCTCTCTCCCCCCAAAATCCAAAGCCCTCACAAAAGGCTTTGTTATGCAATATATGTTTATAAAAGGAAAGTATTTAATAGGATTTTGTCTTGATTACAGCCAGGTTGGTGGGCAATTTCTTACAAACTAAAAATTTGTGTAAAAAAAGCTCCATTCAGTAATACTCAAGGAAATGTTCCTGAATGGATACACCAGTAAGCAAAGTCACGTCCAACTGATAGAGCAGCATGAATAGTATGTGGCATGAAAAATATTTCTATAAAAGTTATGTTAGAGGGACGCCTGGGTGGCTCAGTCAGTTAAGCGTCTGCCTTCAGCTCAGGTCATGATCTCAGGGTCCTGGGATTGAGCCCTACATCGGGCTCCCTGCTTGGCAGGGAGCCTGCTTCTCCTTCTGCCTGTTGCTTCCCCTGCTGCTCCCCCTGCTTGTCCTCTGACAAATAAAATCTTTAAAAAAAAAAAGTTGTTATAATCAAAATCAAAATTTAAAATCTCAATTTTCCTGGACAAATCATCTAATAGCAGGCTACTTTTAAACTTCTCATGTGTATTAGTGGATTTAGTGGTATGTGAAAGGTTTTTAAGAAGGAAAGTTGTAAGGAAAAGTCTATATGAAGTTTAAAATCTTGGTGCAGTTTATGGGAAAGTGCATTTCAGCAACTTAGAGTCATTCCTCTTTTCCCATTGACATTTTCATGACTTGGCCATATGGAAAGACAATATATTCCAATATGGGATTACTAAATAGCAAGTACTTTAGCAGATTAAGTTGCAGGAGGCAGTTTAATAAATGCTCTTACTGTTTTGTTCTAATGGAAAACTATGGTTGACAATTTCATAAAGTTAATTCAGTTTTTCAATTCAATTTTTACTTTAGGTCATTACATAAGGCAATTAGGAACTTACCTAAAGAAGTTCACACACTCCCTGCTTAGTTTAAGTCACTGCTGACACAGATGATAAAATGAACAAATCTCGAATTCTGACTGCCAAAGTGAATTTTATATTAGGTTTTCACTTTAGGAGTATTTTCCCTCCTACTGCTTCAATGAGGTTATGATTCACTAATAAAATTGTTTATATTTAATGTGTACAATATAATTTGATAGACATATATACTGTGAGGGGATAGGCTTTTTAAAGTTCAATAGTTTTTTTTTTTTTTTTTTTTTAAGATTTTAATTATTTATTTGACAGAGAGAGACACAGCGAGAGAGGGAACACAAGCAGGGGGAGTAGGAGAGGGAGAAGCAGGCCTCCCACCGAGCAGGGAGCCCGATGCGGGGCTCGATCCCAGGACCCTGGGATCATCACCTGAGCCGAAGGCAGACGCTCAACGACTGAGCCACCCAGGCGCCCCTAAAGTTCAATAGTTTTCAAACAGCTTTTAGACTCAAAGCTAACAGTATTAGTATGACCCCTGCCTTGAACAGAAAAACTCTTTACAAGGCACAACTTGAAAATAGATTCTCACTCTCCTCAAGTGAGTAACTTCGTCCCATTTATAAAAACATGCAGAAAAAGAGCAAAATATATTCTTAAAAAGTTAGAAAAATAATGTCATCAGCATTTCCTGTGAGTCCTATTTTTTAAAAACGAGCTATAGTGTGTTGAGTGGGTAACAATTTCTTACACAAGCAACTTATAGGAAAGGTACTCAAAAGGAATCAAGTAACTGATGAATCTGACCTCACTGTTCTCACCTTGGGTAGCAGCTGCTCCCTCATATATCTCAGCAGGACTCATGAAGATTGCTAATGACAATCCACTACTGTGTTAAGGATAATGCAAGATAGCAATTTTAATGCCTCTGAGGGTGTTCTATGGAGTTCAGTATTTTCTAAATTACATTTTAAAATTGGCACTACTTCATTTAAGTAATTTTATCTTGCTTTAGCAACATACCAAAAGAATGATCTAAAGTTAGTGCATAAATTAACTTTACTGACTGGATGCAATTATTCACCTGTATTTTTCCCTTAATACCTTGTGGTTGAGATATTAACAGAAATATCTTAACCAGTTACGATGTTTAGAAGTTTAGCTATTTTAGTTACTTTGCTTAAATATACTACAAGAAAAGAAACTAAAGTGTCAATATATTATAGCAATTATAGTTAATTTTCTTCCTCTCCGATAACTTTTTTGTCTGCCTTGAGGAAATGTGTGGTCATGTTTTAGTTAAAAACTAAACCCTTTATGTTAACAATGAATTCATTCAAGTGCCATATTTTTTTTTTTAAGATGCAGTTTTGGATTTAAGTCTTAATGATTAATTACAACATAGAGATCTTCCTTATCCTAATATCCATGTTCTTTTGGAAACTGCAGTTTTCCCCAGATTTATAAGGATTAACTTTTAAAAAGTTAAAGTTATTCCACTACATACGGCATTTTAAACATGGAAATTGTTACAAAAAAAACAAAAACAAAAACAAAAAACCCAACAAAAAGCCAAAGTATACAGCTGGAAGCATAACAAGTTCTTTGTACTCATGACTTATCACTGTGTAGAAATTCTGGAGATAGGACTACGGAAATCAGACCCATAAAGAATCTTCGCAGTACAATCAGACTTCATCATCCCTTTTATTAGAAAGGGACTTAAGCTGTTGCAATCCTTTTGCCTTTATAACTACCATCATATAAAGTTTGGAGACTTAAGTTAACCCAAAAAATAGAACAAAGTTTTACTTTACCTGAAAAGCTGTAGTAATGTGAAGATAAAAACTTCCCATTTGCCTCTTTCAGTATTAGACACTGAGGATTCCACCCCATTAATAGGTGGTACCATTGCTAAGTGACCTATGTCAAGATTACCAGAACCTTTGTTAAAATAGGAGGCCAAGTCTTAAAGATCTGTCGACAGTGGTAGACTCTTTGCAGTCATCATGCCTATTTGCTTCAGAACAGTGTAGTCTTAAACCCTTCTCTAGGTTAATATATTTCCATATTTATCACTATTAAGTCACAAGTTTTTCAGTCTCAGAATAGACTTAAAAAATGATACTCTTACAACATGAAGAGTGAATCTTTTGTACTTTGTACTAGTAAACTGTGTACTTTGGGTGATCATGATGTGTTAATATAGGTTCAACAGTTACAAGAGACTTACCACTCCGGTGGGGCATATTCATAATGGAGGCTATGTATAAACAGAAGCAGGGGATAGATGAAAAATCAATTTTATTGTGAACCTAAATCTGTTCTAAAGAATATAGTCTATTAAAAGAAAGGCACTTACTCCAAACAATTTTAAAGCTGTAAGCAAAACTCCGAGAATTTTCTTAGTAAGTTACTCTTCATTTAGTTTGTATTCATTTAGTTGCTATTCCAGGTGGGTCTGTACTATCTCTTGTAAATTCTTCAAGCAAACCAGTTAATTACAAAGCAACATTAGATAAATGTACCATAAATTCTTTTATACAATCAAGTTGACTTTAAATAAGATCTACTTTAACAAAGTTTATGACAAAGATTCTAGATTTATAGGAGATTCTATTATCTCATCACGTTACCTCTCTAGCAAATTATATAAATGCTCACCGCTGATAAAAAAAATAACGTTCACCAATATATCACATGAATGGTTATGGTTTTATTCTTTGAAGAATGGTTCTGAAACATTACACTAAGTCAGGCTGAAAGGTAAAGTTTAAAATAGTTTTATAAGGGTATAACATATGACTGTTTGCTCCACAAAATTTTTGACCTTAGAGCTTATGATACACCTAGTTGGCAATAACACCCAGGTTTTTCCAAATAGTCATCATTTTTCTCTCGTCTGCATAGACTTCTTCTCATTAGCTGCCTTCTGCTTTTGTTGCATTATCTCAGAGTCCCTATAATGGGGGAAAAGGCTGTAAGTTGTTACAGAAAAACTGATTTTATGTTCTTACTTGTTTTGTATACATAACCCATGAAGCATATTAGGAAACAATCTAAAAGATATAAAGATTCACTTCTTTCTGTTTTCATGGCAACAGAATGGGAAAACAAAGTATGGAAGGGCTTTGAAGTCACATCTTATTTTGAAAACCATCTCTATTGTTATTGGGCAAATAATGACCTTTCGAAATCAGGAAAGTAGTTACTAGGGTTGTTTTGTGGAATAGCTATGAATATATCTATCCGATATTAGGCAGCTATATACAGAAATAATGGCAATTACTCTTGGTTGTCAACAAAGTTAATATATTCTATTTTTCTCTGAAAGTCTTCTAGATATCCAAAATGGTACCTAGCATTAGGACATAGATGTTATGAAGCAATTAAGTTTCTTACAAGCCTGAAAGTGCGATAGCTAGTGATTAAAAATGGATTACACTAAAAAACAGCAGGATATTCAGGCACTTCCTTAACCCTTTGTGTCTTCGGTTGAACCTCCATATATCATATTAACTCAACTATAACCAGACTACCTGGGCTAGATGGTCCAGGAAATCCTTATTTAAAAAAAAAAAAAAAATACATTAAATGGCTTTGTAATCAATACCTACTATGTGCCAATTTGCTGACTCTGGATTAAGTCCCATAGAAACTGTTATTATCCCCATGATTCAAAAGTTTAGAGCTAAATAATTTGCCTTAAATCACATAAAACCCAAGTTTGTCTAATTTCAAAGTTCAGGCTCTTTCCTGTTATCACATAGATTTACTGTGAGATTTTACTTCAGGGTGAGTAGCTCTGTCCATGACAGTAGACATTTCCGTAAAGCCAATAGCAAAGATGAGGAATGAGGATGAAGGAAAAACAAGACAGCTACAAGAAATGAAGTATCATGGAAAAGAATACTGATAGTTACTTTTCTGTTTGAAGCTGAGCTCTGTTGTGCTCGCTGTACCCTTAGTAATGTTACTGAAGTTCAGAGCCTCAGTTTCCTATTCTATACATTGAGGCTAATACCACTTTTCAGGGTAATGAAGAGAGATAATACGTATGGAGTAAGCACAGAGCTTTCTAACAAGTGGATATTCATTTAACAGGGACTATTACTGAGCCAAGCTAGACTAGGGTTTCCCACTAAAAACTTCAGGGTCACTGATTTGTACCATGTTCACTTTTACTCCAATGTGGGTAAACAGAACTTTAGGGAAAACCTTATCACTTTAAAATCATAGAAAGAAAGCATGAAGTGATAATTAACCCAATGTGGGCCTTGAAGTCATGATTCAAGAGTCACATTCTTCACTGTTGAGCTAGCCAGGTGCCCCCCAAATGATTATTAACTCTAGTGGCACATTGGAATCACCTGGGGACCTTTTTAAAGGCAGGTTTAACTTGGGCACAATAAAATTTACCTAGAGCACTGGTTATGCCCAGCCCCAGACCAATTAAATCAAGACTGGATTTAAGGTACAGGCTTGAGTAGCCTTTAGGGTTTCCCAGGTGGTTCTAATGTGCAGGCTTGAGAATCGCAGAGAAGCCCCGCCGAAGCATGTGTAGTCAATTCTCCACCTGACCTCCAAAGTGTACATATACAAAATTTGTTTTTAGAAAATTAAGCTTGTTATAAATATGAATGCTTTTTAAAAAATTTAAGCTGCACTCTCCAAATATTTCTGTAGCATTTCTGTATTATTTTTCACATATAATCATACATCAAGACTGTGCACCTGCATTTTCTCCAACACAAAGGATCTTCAGAAGTCAATATAGCTACATACACTTTTTTGTGTCTCCTTCAGAACCTTAATCCCTGTAATTGAGTCACCTGTTATCTTGACTAGTTTGGGTAGGATGTCTGCCTTGAAAATGCTGTATCTCTATTACCTAACAGTGCCTGCCATGTGGAAGGCATTCAAATATTTTGCTAAATGAAATTTTTATGGTTGTGGTGAGTGAAGCCTGAGTGTCTCTTCAAGACTATGGCTTGAGAGCTGGAAATTTTTCATTCATGTATTGGGATAATTACTACCTTATATAGTTTTAGTGTGCACGCAACAAATGCTCAACTGTTACCCCTATATGCAGTCTAAGTTCTACCAAGGATTTAAAACATTTAAAACATTCTCTCCATTCTCCAAAACAAAAACTTGAAAATTTGACTTGAAAATTCCATTAGTATCACTTACCTCTGCTTTCTCTGAGAGGTGGTCAACCTATCCTCTTTTCTTTTTCCCTTGCTAATTTCCTGGGATTTCTTCATGTTTTTCTGGCGGGCAAGTTCTCGCTGATTTCCTCCTACAAAGTCAAAGTCATGCTCTTTCCCCATCTCAAAAGTAATTACGAATTCCGTAAAAACGCTCTTATTTAAATGCATCTGAAGTTAGCTTTTTAACAGATACTCCAGCAGAGTAATTACACTGAACGCTGTTCCCGTATCTGACGAGGAGGAAGCTTAGAGGTAAACACTTAAGAATATTATGATACCGGGGCGCCTGGGTGGCTCAGTTGGTTGAGCGACTGCCTTCGGCTCAGGTCACGATCCTGGAGTCCCTGGATCGAGTCCCGCATCGGGCTCCCTGCTCGGCAAGGAGCCTGCTTCTCCCTCTAACCCTCCCCCCTCTCATCTACTCTCTCTCTCTCTCTCATTCTCGCTCTCTCAAATAAATAAATAAATCTTTAAAAAAAAATATTATGATACCAATGAATGTGTTCACTGGCTGTAAATACCAGGTCTCTTACAACAGGCATTCCACTCCTCAGTCTATACGGGTCAGTATTCCAAATTAAGGTCTAGCTTTTGAAAAGCGTGAATGGAAAGGATAGATACACAGGGAACACAGCTCCACAAGTTGGCCCATCACAATTCGACTGTTAGGCGAACAAATGCGTCTATTCGAGAAACATTACCTGTAAGGGCCAAACAAAAGAACTAGGATAGGAGACTCAGTCGGAGCTTCCAGTCCTCATCAGGCCTTAGGACCTTAAGTACCAGCTAGAAACCCCTTTCAGAACAGGACGCCTCCCGGGACCGCCGTCCTCACACACCTCATCTCCGGAGAGGTGTTCTTTACCGTGTAAACTCGCACCTGACCGGCAGGTACTAGCCCGATTTCTCAGGCGGACCCGAAGCTAACCCTCCCTCTCCCTTTGCGGACTGAGATACACCAGCCAGCCCCCGCCTCCGGTCCAGCTGCGCTTCGGAGCTAGCCTCCCTCAGCGGACGCTCCCCGCCGCGTTCCCCACCCGTCCGCACACTCACGGGCCATGCCGACACCGGACCGAGCCTGGAAGAGAGCCCCTGGGGAAAGCAACGGCCTCCTAGCACGCTCAGCGGCCGTCCCCACTGGTGGCCCTTAAAGGCTGAGCCCGTGCGGGCCCTCTGCGGGGCAACGCCTCCCCTCCTTCATGGCCCCGCCCACCGAGGCCGGACCGGGGCCTCCCGCGAGCCGGGCGAGCGACTGCGCGTGCGCTGCCAGGTAGGCGGGGCTGCCCCCGCCAAGGGTCCCCGGCCCGCAGGTTGGGAGATTAATCTGCTATCTGGGGTCATTCGGCCACAGAAGTACGGTCGAGTCTACACAGCAGGTCCTGCGTCTGTGGATTTTACCCACTGTGTACCCACAGTACTGGGGCCTGGCCAGCCTCCATTTTTTGGTAACGACAAAAACAATAAATGCTACTGTATCTCATTTTTCAACAAAGAACGTTAACTTTTATTCATCCCTTGCAGAAGCGGGAAGAGGAGGAAGGGGACAAAACAGATTGAGGGTTAACTGCAGAAGTCAGTTTGGCTCTTTACATATTTTCTTTCATTCCTGCACCAAGCCTGTAACGTAGGCTTCATTGTTCTCATTTTACGAAGAGGAGATTGAGACTCTGAGACCAGGAGCGACTGACCTAACAGGTAGGGACTTGTAGAAATGAGATCAAATTTAAGACAGACTCGTAAGTGTCTTCATTTCCCGTTTGATCCCAGTGCCTCTGTCATGGTCGACAGTAGTTTAGGAGTTTTAGGTTAATGGCTCTGTGCTTGGGTTGTGTGATGTGAAGGGAATGGCAGGGAATGCAGTTTTATCACACATTCATAATAGCCCAGGACAACCTTGGAACCTGGGTAAAAGCCGTCGTGCGTTTGCCATTGCTAGAAACAGACGTGGAAAGATGCCTATTGGTTAATTTGGTTAATACTTATATTCTTCATCTATCCCGTTAATTATTACAAATTGATAAATGTGTGGAGTTAGTCTGTACACCGTAAAATTGCCCTATTTTTTAAAAAAGATTTAGTTAGAGAGAGGGAGAAAGCACAAGAGGAGGGAGAGGGAGAAGGAGAGAAGTAGACTCCCCTCTAGCGGGAAGCCAGTTGCTGGGGCCCAACCCAGGACCTTGAGATCATGACCTGAGCCCAAACCAAGAGTCTGCTGCTTAACCCACTGAGCCTCCTGGGTGCCCCCCCCCCCAATAGCCCTGTTTCTAGAAGACTTTTATTTTGGAAAATGTCAAACATATACAAAAGTATAGAAAATACCACAATGCACTCTCAAGTATATATGACCAAGCTTCAATAATGTTTATTTTAACTCCTAAGAATCACCTATTTTAGAGAAGGTAGGAGAAAGTGGTGAAGACTTAGAACTCTGGAAATGGAATGTATTGGTTGAAAGCCCAGCTCTACCAATGAGTAGATATGTGAACTTGGGCATGTTACTTCATTGCAGTAAAGCTTCCTTACCAGTAAAATGGGAAGGTAAATGTACCTCCTTAATTAACTGAATTAGTGTATGTGAACTACTAAGTGCCCAGTATATGGTAGACCTCAATAAGTTACCTATTATTGTCATTCTTTTAACCTCAGAGAGCCTTGTGTGCTTGTCACTCTCCTTAAGCCCCACCTCTCTTCAATAGTGCTTATGTCTAATTCCACTTAAGCAACTTCTGGAGTAACGAGCAGGGGGAAAAGATTGACTTTCTGGCCTGGCTCATAAAGAAGGGAAGGAAGCAGTTTGGGATTGGAAGGTAAGTGGTAGCATTGTTGTTTCTGTGTGTGGTCTTAATTTACAGTCTAATTGAGCTTTTTCTTTGCGGCTGCAAATATACTTTGTGAGTTGTAGGGATACATATGATATACACAAGAAATGTTGGGCGTGTCTGCCAGAGAAAACTGAAGACTTTTGAAATTACTGTGATGCCATTATGAATTTACTCCACAAACTTCGTTGTGTAACAAATATCTTAGGACTTTATATTTATTTATTTTTAAAGATTTTATTTATTTATTTATTTGAAAGAAAGAAGGGGTGGGTAGAGAGCGAGCTCGCGGAGGAAGGAGCAGAGGGAAAGGGACAAGTAAGACTCTAAGCCGAGCGCAGAGCCCCCACCCGGGGCTCGATTTCAGGACCTGGAGATCATGACCAGAGCCAAAATCAAGAGTCAGACGCTTAACCAACTGTGCCACCCAGGTGCGACTGACTTTATATTTAATAACAAAATTAAATCTTTGTTCCCATGTTTATACTAGTGAGAAATTAAATCTTTGTCATTATTGACTGCCTTATGTACAGAATTGTGGGAATGCCCTAGATTCTTAGGTGGAACAGAACATTTGGGGAAAGGCAATGTGTCGTTGTACCAGAATATATTGTGCAAAGCCCTGTGGTCCTGGTAGCGGCTCCAAGATTCCTGAGACATCTTTAGTAGGGGTTTCTTTGTCAAATTCTTGAGCTTCTCTAGGTGTATCTGATGTCCTGGTCCCTCCCCCAGGGTATTGGAGGGAGCCCACAGAATCCACAGACCTCCAATTTCTTTCCAGTCTGAGAGGAATTTCTTCTCTCTTCTGTGCTTGTATCCTTGTTATCTTACTCTCAAAAACACTTGCCTTTCTTACTCCTTCTTGATGACATAGCAAGGATTAATTAATAAAGGATTTAATTCATTTGACATTTTGTTATTAATGTAGCAAGCAGGATGTTCTTGTAAAATCTTGTCCTTCCAAGAAGGAAGTCGGGCCTCTCTGTTGCAATGAGTCAGGGAATTTATATTGCAGGTTCAAAAACTGGCCCATACTGTGTGGGGCCAGCCTCATCTATGGCCATTTTTCCTGACATTATAGAAGCCTAAAGTACTTCCTACCTAAAGTAACCCAGCCTTCCATTAATCTCTGTCATAGTACCATTTATTTATTTATTTATTTATTTTTAAAGATTTTATTTATTTATTTGACAGAGAGAAACAGCACAAGTAGGGGGAGTGGCAGGCTCCCAGCTGAGCAGGGAGCTGGATGCGGGGCTGGATCCTAGGATCCTGAGATCATGACCCTCAGGGAAGGCAGATGCTTAACCAACTGAGCCACCCAGGTGCCCCTGTCATAGAACCCTTTAAATTTGTTTCATATCATTTAATAAATTCTTAAATTGTTCTTTTGTTGTATTTTTTTCTCCCCAACCCAGAACACCTTGTTTATTGCTCTATTGCTATCTCCTGAAGCAGATTAGGAATACTAATTTACTATAACTATATAATTTTAACTATAATAATTCTTGAACAGGTATATTAAAAAGTGCACAAAGGTTTACAGTGAATGGCCTTCCTCCCATGATATGTTCCAGAAACCTAGCTCCCATTCTAGGAAGTAATTTACCAGTTTCTTCACACCTGAATTTGTAATTTATGTTCTACTCAATTTAGAATTTCTAAGTTCTGGGGATGTGCTGGTGAACGGGCACTACTATACAAGACCTTTTTTTTTTTTTAAAGTTTTCTATTATTATTTTTTTAGTAATCTCTATCCGCAATGTGGGGCTCAAACTCCCGACCCCAAGATCGAGAGTCCCACACTTTTCTGATTGAGCCAGTCAGGTACCCCATGATTTTAATAGTCTCCTAAAGATTTGGGCTGAGGGACTTGACTACTTCCTTCCCCTCCTTTCAGTAACTCCTAGGGATTCCGAATGAGGGGAGAGCGGTTCACCGTGCATCCCAATTTCCGGTTCACGAGTAACTCTATAGTTTGACAGTTACCATGGCTCCGGGAGATGTGCGTCTTACGTTCTTCCGCGGCGCTGGCTGATGGCGTAATCAGTTCCGGCGCCCTCCCTATGAGGGCGGGGAAGCAAGGTACTGGGGGAACTTAGCTATTAGTGTAGCAGGGTCATGAAGAAGAGGCGGCGGCGGGAGGAAGGAGGAGGTGGCGGGGGTGAGAAACTGCGGTAGCTGTCCGCTGGCCTGGTGGCGTGGCTGTGTGGAAAGGGCGTAGTTCTTAACCCCTTCTCCGGGCAGCGGCCGGGGCTCGGGGCTGAGAGCGGCCGTGGGGCCGCATCCCCGGGCCCCCTGGCTCCGCCATGTTCCGCAGGGCACGCCTTAGCGTGAAGCCGAATGTCAGGCCTGGTGTAGGCGCCAGGGGTTCTACCGCTCCCAACCCCCAACGTGGACAAGAGGCTCCGAGGCCCCAGGATCCTCCAGCGGCCTCTTCCCCGAAGCCAGCGGAATCTACAGATGTGCCCTCGGTGGACTGCGGGGCATCCGAGCCCCAAGAAAAGGCTCCCAGGAGCAGGTCAGTGCATGCAGAGGGGAGCATTTTCATCTGCCCTGCCTCTCTGTTCCTGTCACTTGGAAGCTGACCAGATGAATTTACCATAGGAATCCTCCGTCGCCTGCATTAAGCCTTAGAGTTGAGGCCCTATGAACCTACTCTCAACTGCAGTTTGTCGCTCTGTCCACAAGGTGTGGCAAATGGGGATTTTGTTAAGGTTTGTAGATTCTCGGGGTGGGGACCGTGTCTTCAAGAGGTGGTGGGAAGAATCCACATGTAACAGTTTTGAAGTGAAAAGTATCCACACGTGGTAATGTTCATTAGCTTAGATTTCTTTACCGTAATTTTTATTCTTCCGGAGTACTTTGAGGAGGTTAAGTAGTTTTTAAAATTTTTAAAACATTCATTTATTCTTAAAAGACCAGAGTTACTTTGGTTCTGCTGATTCGAGTCAGTGGAAGGGAGATGTGGTTACTTGCTTTGATTTGATGGCATGCGCCTTTTTAGTGGCCATGTTTTCTGAAGGGAAAAGCATGTATGTGCCAGTACCACCTTTGGATTCAGGACTTCTTTCTTTCTTTTTTTTTTTTTTTTTAAAGATTTTGTTTATTTATTTGAGAGAGAGAGAATGAGAGACAGAGAGCATGAGAGGGAGGAGGGTCAGAGGGAGAAGCAGACTCCCCGCTGAGCAGGGAGCCCGATGCGGGACTCAATCCCGGGACTCCAGGATCATGACCTGAGCCGAAGGCAGTCGCCCAACCAACCGAGCCACCCAGGCGCCCCCAGGACTTCTTTCTTAATTTAACAGTTTATTAGACTTGGCCAGGCAGAACTTACTTACTGTAAAATGGAGATAATATTACACGCTTTGGAGAGTTATTGTGGAGTTTAGAAAAAACTGACATAAACTGTCTTGCATAGGACATGACAGAATAGTTGCCTACAAAAGTTATTTATCATTAAAATAAATGCGATGGGGGCGTCTGGGTGGCTCAGTTGGTTAGGGGACTGCCTTCGGCTCAGGTCATGATCCTGGAGTCCCTGGATCGAGTCCCGCATGGAGCAGGGAGTCTGCTTCTCCCTCTGATCCTCCCCCCTCTCATGTGCTCTTTCTCATTCTCTCTCTCTCAAATAAATAAATAAAATCTTAAAAAAAAATAAACAAATGCGATGGTAGTAATTAACAAAGTAATTAAGTTAAGACAAGTTGGGCTACTAATAACCTCTGTTCCTGTAATATGAATGTGAGGAAAGCAATTAAACCCGACCCTATTAAATGACAATGAGATGGTATAAATTCTCTGTATGCTCTGACAGAAAGGTGAAAATTTTATCCCTTTCTTTTTGGCCAAACTTTGTTGGCCTATACTGGTGCTGGGTATAGGGTGTTATTTTGCCAGCTTAGTGATGCTTAGTAATCTCCAAGTTTCTTATATGAATACTTTTTCAAAATTTCTCCTAAAAAAAGAAATACAAATATCAGTCACTATTAATAAAGTTTGCCCAGATCCTGTTAACTACATATAAGTGCGTGCTGTTTGATAATTTAATAAATTACTCAGGTTCTGTAGTCTTGAGACATTTGAGGTTGAGGATATTTGGTTTCTTAGAGTTGGCATTTAGGGAGTATATTTGTTTTTTTTACCTTCTGTTTTTCTTTTTTGTGGGTTTTTGCAGTTGTAAAACATAGGATGTATGTTTTGTCCTTATGGTTTCAACATAATTGGGTGAAATGCACATGGTGCATGTATCATGTTATAAAGGCTGAGATAAGAATTTAAATTGGAGGGCGCCTGGGTGGCTCAGTTGGTTAAGCGACTGCCTTCGGCTCAGGTCATGATCCTGGAGTCCCGGGATCGAGTCCCGCATCGGGCTCCCTGCTCGGCAGGGAGTCTGCTTCTCCCTCTGACCCTCCTCCCTCTCATGCTCTCTGTCTCTCATTCTCTCTGTCTCAAATAAATAAAAAAAAAAAAAAAAAAAAAGAATTTAAATTGGAGATTTCTTTGGGTGCCTGGCTGACTTAGTCTGAAGAGCACGCGAGTCTTGATCTTGGGGTTGTTTGGGCCCTACACTGAGTGCAGAGATTACTAAAAAAAATAAATAAACTTCAAAAAAAAATGGAGATTTCTTGGAAAGGTTATTCTATAGGTCTAGGCGTTTTCCACTTTTTAAAAAAAAATTTTTATTATTTTTTTAAGATTTTATTTTTTGTCAGAGAGAGAGAGAGCGTGCACAAGTAGGGAGAGCAGCAAGCAGAGGGAGAAGCAGGCTCCCTGCTGAGCAGGGAGCCTGATGCAGGACTCCATCCCAGGACTCTGGGATCATGACCTGAGCCCAAGGCAGACGCTTAACTGACTGAGCCACCCAGGTGCCCTGAGTCCTTTTAATTCTTATACCCTCTGTCTTCTTTTTTTTTTTTTTTTAAAGATTTTATTTATTTATTTGAGAGAGAGAGAATGAGAGACAGAGAGCATGAGAGGGAGGAGGGTCAGAGGGAGAAGCAGACTCCCTGCTGAGCAGGGAGCCCGATGCGGGACTCGATCCCGGGACTCCAGGATCATGACCTGAGCCGAAGGCAGTCGCTTAACCAACTGAGCCACCCA
>NC_138375.1:93198467-93218751 GCF_054177405.1 Leptonychotes weddellii | reverse complement strand
CCCTCTGTCTTCTTGACTTAATTTGCTTTCAGGCCATTCCTGAAATATGTGTATCCAATCTGAGCTATACCTAATATGTAATTTGGAGTGACTGAGTACTTTTTTTGAGTGAGGAGTTTGGTAGCTGTGTAACTAGTTACCAACAAAAGATAAATGATTTCTGCCTCAGACAATATTTGGTTTGATTAATGTAGCTAAATGTATATTCTCAAATACTGCAGTAGGGATATTTTAGAAGTTTGAAGTTTTGTATGTTTGGTTTGACTGATCTCAGGATGATAGAGTAAAATTTCAGTAATTTAGATCAGTTCAGTGGGATGTCAGTATAGATTATAAAGAAAAACAATTGGCAGTAGTTCAAAATAGGGTAATTAAGCTTTAATTTCTAACTTGGCCTTTTGTTTTCTTAAAAGAGTTAGCATGAGCATGAAATAATATGTTCTATTGCCATAAGGGAAGTTTAAAAAAAAAAACAGCCTTTTTTTAGAACTTATATATCTGTTAAAAACATTTACTAAATAAAATTTTTATTTATCTCTGTCGTGATTGATGTATATTTCAAGTCATTGATTTTTTTAATAATGAGATTTTACTGTTCTAGATTTTCACCACGTTAGTTTTTTGAAACTAGAATATGAAAGATCCATGGTGCCCCCTTTTTTTTCTTTTTTTAAAATTTCAACAGTGATGAAAAGACTGACAGTGAGAATTATGTTGAAGAATCCAGTAAATCTTCCTCTACTGTTTCACAGAGAAGAAAGAGAATATCAAGTACTCCTACTCTGGTTAAGCCTGCTGTCAATGTTCCTTCAGAATCTCATCCCTTATCTACAGTTAATCAAGAAGTTCCACAACCAAACCCTGTTTCAACAAAAGAGAAACAGCCATGTTCAGACAGATACCGATTATATAAAGCCCAGAAACTAAGAGAAATGTTAAAAGAAGAATTAAGAAAAGAGAAGGTAAGGGAGACAAAAATCACATTTTGACTGGTCTCTGCTAGAATTCTGTTTTTATGTTAATAAGGCATCATTTGGAGTAAAAATATCTATAGCATTTAATGGAGCATAATCAATATCCTTTTTGTTTTTGTTTTTATTATTACCATATAGTGTATTATTTGTTTCAGGGGTACAGGTAGGTCTGTAATTGATCAGTGAATATCCTTTTTGTTAAGTGATTAATAAGCCCAATGGACTTAATAAGCTTTTTTTCCCACTATGTTAATTTTTATATATTACTCTATATTTTTCATTGTTTTTGGTGAAGGCCACAAGTAGAAGTTCTGTACATATACATACATAGAAATGTATACAAAGCATATTTATAAAATAAGCCTTCAATCTGATTTTTCATGATGTCCAAGTGACATGAGTTATATTTATTTGAATTAAGACAAGTATACTTGAGCAAAATGAATTGATAATATTTTCTAAGTTGACAATATAGAAATTATAAATGGGAAAAATATGCTCGTATGTGTATAGTAGAGTCCATCTTTTTTTTTTTTTTTGTCCATCTTCTTTTTAATCTTGAAGATTTATTATTTTTCCAAGAGGGCACTGCACCAATAGTGAAGCATGTAAATCTGCAGTTAGATACTTAAGATTTGAACCTTGGGAGTAATCCCTTACTATGTGAACTTGCACAATTTAATTAATTTTTCTGTGTCCTCATCTGCAAAATAAGACTGATGATAGTATGTATCTCATTGGAGGGTTGTAAAGCTTGGATGAGTTTATACATGTAAAACACATTTAGACTAGTGTCTGGCAAATACATGTCAGCTCTTATTTTTAATTACAGAATGCCCTTTTTAATTAATTAAGAGGAAGGCACTTAGCATGGTGCTTTATATTTGTTATTTAATTCTATCACATTTGTGAAGTAGATATCTCTATTTTACACAGACAGAAATAGGCTCATAGAGGTTACTTGCTTTGTGTCAAACATCAGTGAGGTTTGAATCTATATCCTCTAAAATTGAAGTCTTTCAGAATGTTCTATGTTTATTGAATCTGCTTAGGTAAATTTATTCTGTGGAATTAAAAAATTAAACATTTGCTTCAAGAATTTTATAAAATTCACAAATCCAGATCACTACAGGATAAACAAAAGCTGTATGTTTATAAATTCTTAGTAAACTCTTTTCGTTAGAAGACATTTGTAAGGTTTATACATTGAGCTTTTGTCCAGTCCTAGACACTTCAGTTTTTAAGGTTCCTTGTTGTGCTACAACTTTTTAATATTCACTTTAGAAAATTTTTCCTTAAATTAGGAATAATTGTGGTAGGAGTAATATTAAATCACTTGGAATGAATGCAACAGTGAGCTGTACCTTGGAGTATAGTACATGTGAAATTCTTCTGTATTTGTAAAATAAAAGTGGATCTTTGTGTGTGTTTGTGTGTCTAGAAGCAATGGAAAAACAAATACGCCATAAATGAAAGTCAGAAGCCACCAGATCGTTCAAAAATGACTATGAGAGATTTCATATATTACCTGCCAGATAACAATCCAATGACGTAAGTAAACTTTACTTTTCCTTTCTTTGAGTATGTAGTGATTTAAGTATCACTTTTAGAGTAGAGGTTCAGTGTTTTCCAAAAGCATGTTGACAAAATTTATAGCACATACGATGTTCTTTTAGAGAGAATTTTTTAACAAAATTTAATGGTATTTCACGTAACTGCTTTCTTGGGATGGTATCCTTTACCTCTGAAATTAAAAAATAAGTTTCTTTTCTTATATTTCTAAGTTGTTGTAAAACCAACTAAACAATTTTTCTCTAATCAGTATTACAGATTCTCTTTCATGTACACTATAACCTGATTCTAAAGGAATGGTCTAATTTCTTTGCCCTACCTCCTAATTAAATATAGTGGCATTTGATTAACAAATCCTCCAAGAACAAAGCTTCTTTAATCAAAGTTAGCCTGGAGAAGCAGATGGTTTATAATAAATTTCAGAGTTATGTTCTTCATGGTTTAGCAGGTGGATGTAGGAATAGTGGCATGTTTTCAGTATAGCCTTTTTCAGGTTGGCCTATTGAAGGAAGGGCCAAAAACCTAGGTTTTGTGTTATTTGACATAGAGAAAAGCCACGTGTAGGTTGCTTTAGGCCTCAGGACTGAGAGTCTCCCTTCACCAAGGAATTAGAGAGTAAAAACATTCTGTACTTACGGCGTAGCAAATTATTTATAGTTGATGACAAAATTTTTGACTGAGAAATTGACTCTTGGACCACACACTGTCATTAATAATGATGTTATGGTGTATCATTTAAAAAAAAAAACAAGTTAAAATAATTTCTTTCTTGCTGATGGATAGAAGAGACATGTGTAAATTACTTAAAAGTATTTTTTATATTAAATATTAAATCTTTTTACATATTTAAAAACAAATGTTATTTATTTGTTAGTTCTTCACTGGAGCAAGAAAAGAAAACTGAAAAATCATTGACGCCAGTCCAGACAAGAGAGTAAGCATTTATCTTACTGTTTTCTTTAAATAAATTCTTTGGTGGGTAGAGTTTTTAAAAAATGAAATCAAATAATGTTTTTTGTTACAGTCAAGTTACATGTGATAGGAATGTTTAAATAGAATAACAAGAATAAAAGTTAATGCCTGATTTAAATCAAAATGAAAGGTTCACACTGTTTGTGTATTATATATGGAAATGGCCAGTGGTATGATTTCGGTTAAAGCTTTTAGAATTAAAAAGGATTTTGTTTTGTTTTAGAATAATAATATAATACAATGGTATAAAAACCACACGGAACAAAAGTATACTGAGAAAAGTGTTCCAAATCTGTTTTTCTGTCATCTTGTTCCTCTGTGGAGGCAACAAATGTTACTGATTTTTTAACGTATCATTCTAGTTCCATTCTGTGTCTCTCTAAACAAGCATGTATATATTTTTCTTTTTCCTTTCCTTTCCTTTCTTTTTATAGTTTTGATGCCACTAGAGAGTCTGTTTTTTGTACAAGTTTCTTGTTGCCTTCTACACTGCACTGTAATGGTCACTTACTAGTAGGAAATGTCTCCAAGAGGCTTCGTGGGAAGTTATTGTAGTTTTGTAATTCAAGATGGAGGGGATTATGGAAAATTGCCAGAAACATTGGGATTTTCTGGTTGTTACTTCAAAGGTTATTTATTTATTTATTTTAAATTTTTTATTTATTTGCGAGAGAGAGAATGAGAGACAGAGAGCATGAGAGGGAGGAGGGTCAGAGGGAGAAGCAGACTCCCTGCTGAGCAGGGAGCCTGATGTGGGACTCGATCCCGGGACTCCAGGATCATGACCTGAGCCGAAGGCAGTCGCTTAACCAACTGAGCCACCCAGGCGCCCCTACTTCAAAGGTTATTAAGTAATGATTGCTATTCTGCTTAGAATTTATATTGTTTTAAAGCAGAATTCTCAGACTTTAGTAATAGGTTGTATTTTTCAGATTTATGGGTTATGTTTGCTTCTGTAAAACCTTAAGGAGACCATGTAGTTGAATGGAAGGTATATGGGATTCAGAGTTACTATCTGGAAAACTGTATTTAGCTTCTTGGTCTGCCTTTACTGTTGTGTAATCTAGAGCAAAGATTATTTATCTACTGCAGACCTCAAATGGGTTTGAAAATAGTAACGCTTGGCACACCTGGTGGCTTAGTTGGTTAAGCATCTGCCTTTAGCTCAGGTCATGGTCCCAGGGTCCTGGGATCAAGCCCCGCATTGGGCTCCCTGCTCAGTGGGGAGCCTGCTTCTCCCTCTCCCTCCCCTCCTCTCGTGCTCTCTCTCTCTCAAATAAATAAATTTTAAAAATCTTTTTTTTTTTTTTTTTTAAAGATTTTATTTATTTGACACAGAGAGACACAGCGAACGAGGGAACACAAGCAGAGGGAGTGGGAGAGAGAGAAGCAGGCTTCCGGCCGAGCAGGGAGCCCGATGCGGGGCTCGATCCCAGGACCCTGGGATCATGACCTGAGCCAAAGACAGACGCTTAACGACTGAGCCACCCAGGCGCCCCTAAATTTTAAAAATCTTAAGAGAAAAGGGAAAATACTAATGCCCAAGGATTGTTATGAAGGGCTAATAACATGGTCTGGAAACTAATGCTTTATAACTATAAGGGTTTTTTTGTTGTTGTTAATTACCCATTATCTATTTGGTTTATCTGATACTGTTGAGGCAGAAAAGATGAGTATCAATTTGGTTTATCTGATACTCTGTTGAGACAGAAAAGATGAGAATTTGTTCCTCTATTTTCAGAAGTGAGTGAAAGCTTTTTACTAAGTGCTACCAGATAAAATTAGAGAAATTCTTATAGCCCTGTCCTTAACATGTAATATTTTCAATTAGGTTATAGGGAAAGTTGGAAATAAAGAGAAGGTAGGATTTGAAGTAACTTACTTCACAAGTTCGTAGTATTCAGAAAATACTTTTTTTTTTTTTAAAGATTTTACTTATTTATTTGACAGAGAGAGAGACACAGTGAGAGAGGGAACACAAGCAGGGGGAGTGGGAGAGGGAGAAGCAGGCTTCCCGCGGAGCAGGGAGCCCGATGCGGGGCTTGATCCCAGGACCTGAAATCATGACCTGAGCCGAAGGCAGACGCTTAACGACTGAGCCACCCAGGCGCCCCCAGAAAATACTTCTTTGCAAGGATATATGAATTAACCTATCTTTACATTTGGTAGGCAAGAAGGTAAGAGTACTCCTGATACGGCAGATAATGAAGAACTAGAAGAAGAGGTAGATGACGGTCCATTGCTGGTTCCTCGAGTAAAAGTGGCAGAAGATGGTTCCATTATTTTGGATGAAGAAAGGTAAGTTAAAAAAAAAGACTGTGGTTTTCAAACCTCAGAACAAATGTGCTTTGTTTAATGAGAGAGAGAGTTTCTGCATTAGTCATTGTCACTTAGACACTGATAATTGTATTTTTCTAATGGGTATTGTAAATGGAAAAGTGAGTTAGATTAATTTATAATTTTTAGGAATTTTTATGCTATGTTTTGTATGAAAAGATGGTACTTCTGATCTATCATCCATTAACTTACCACCATTGTTTACTGACTTTACTGGTAATTGGGATGAGCTACTGAACTAATCATATGCTGGCCTCTACTGATGATGGATTTCAAAAATTGATTCAATCTTGAAGTCAAAATTCAGGTTTTCATATTATTAACTAATACCATGTTTTGTTGTTTGGTAATAAGTAATGAAAATGCAATGAATCATAGGTTTAATATTCTGTGATTTCTGTTATGACAAGGTTTAATTCACCTTGTAGTTTAATTTCTCAGTTATAACATTAAATTTTTCAAATTTGGCATTGTGGAATTTGTTGTTTGTCCAAAGTATGTTTTTTTAAAAAGAAGATAAATTCATAGGTAGTAAGTAAAAAAAAGGGGGATAGAAAGTCTTCCGACAGTTTAGTTAGTTAAAAAATCTTTTTATAGCATATAAAATTCTATGATAATTAAACATTAATGCAATACTATTAGTAATTGTTTTTGTGTGTTTTATATTGTGATGATGATTTTACTGGTCATTAAATAGTTAAAAGTATTGAACTGCTTTGTGTATAGGAACATAGAACATAAATATCAAATACTTACATTTCTCGATATTTTCTGCTGGGTCTAGCATGATAAGAAAATATATATTAAATATAGGAGACATTCATAAGTTAATAAAACAAATAATTTTTTGGTGGCCCAAAGATAATGTATAAATTTTGTATTGCTGTTAAAGATTTTGGAAAAATGTTAGCATTTATTTTTATTCCTTGGCAATCACATTTTAAATGAAAATTAGCAGATTCTTAGAAAATATGCATACCTCATATGTTATACTTTTGATATGATTCTGCCATGGTAAATTTCAAAATATAACTATTCAGATATCATTTATTATTTTTCTCTGTTTTTAGTGCAGATCTATTTAAAAATGTGTCTTTTTCAGTTTAACTGTAGAAGTTTTAAGGACAAAAGGCCCCTGTGTGGTTGAGGAAAATGACCCCATATTTGAGCGTGGTTCTACAACTACATATTCCAGCTTTAGGAAGAACTATTATTCTAAACCATGGTCAAATAAAGGTAACTAATTTTCATTTTATTTATTATTTTTTAATTTTTTTTTAAAAGAATTTATTTATTTATTTGACAGAGAGGGAGAGTTAGCGAGAGCAGGAACACAAGCAGGGGGAGTGGGAGAGGGAGAAGCAGGCTCCCCACTGAGCAAGGAGCCCGATGCGGGACTCGATCCCAGGACCCTGGGATCATGACCTGAACCGAAGGCAGGTGCTTAATGACTGAGCCACCAGGTGCCCCACTAATTTTCATTTAAATTGTGTAGGTTATTTCTTTGAAATAAAGTGAATAATTTTCTTTAAGTAAATAAAACACAAACCTTGTTATTTTCTCTTTAGCTAATTTTATTGGCACCTTCCAGTGGGGTCCCTCTCCCGATACCATAGAACTATATCTCTGGCTTTATCTTAGTAATGTTTTTAGGAATATTCCTCTCTGTCAATGCCCTGTATAAAAAAGAAAATTTTTGTGGAAAATTAATTATATTTTTAATACTCATAATAATGTTATACCTTCATTGTATAATAAGGTTTGTAAAGGTAAAAATTAGGCTGTTAAAAAAGCATGTAATACCTGCTGAATGGTATTGCTTATTCTTAATAAAAATAATGTAAGTTGTTTTGGGAAAAGAAATTAAACACAACAGAATAATACAGGGCAACAAGAAAGATTCTATACTTCCCTCCTTTGACTTCTGCAATCCTATTCTGTTGAGGTTACTTCTATTAGTAGTTTCTTATGTGTTTTTGTAGCCACTTTCTTTCACATACTAATTAGCACAGCTCAGTTGCTTCCATTAAAGCAGTAATATACTGGCTGTGACTGACAGTTTGGTCACTTTGACACCAGAAAGGCAGACTGTTATTGTAGTTGTCTTTTTTTTTTTAATATTCCAGCTGCTTTGGTATGAACATACAAATTTCTTTTATCATGTTCCTGTATAAAAGTTTAGAGATGTTTGAAATTCATGAAGTTCTTTGTAATAAAATTGATTAAAGATTTCCTAAATACTATTAAGTATTCTCAAATTTATTTTTAACTCAAAATGTATACTTAATCTAAGATTTTTTCCTCTGACATACTGAGATTAATTTTCATTCTTTCTAAATCTTTTATTTTTACAGAAACAGATATGTTTTTTTTAGCCATCAGCATGGTAGGAACTGACTTTTCTATGATCGGACAGCTTTTTCCTCACAGAGCAAGGATAGAAATTAAGGTAAAGTAAACCCATTACATTCATTGATTGGAAAAGGTCCAAAAATTACAAATACTATTTTTTTTAACTTTTATTTAAATCTCAGTCCATCCTTTTTCACTACAATGTTTTGGGTAGATCTTTCCCCTTGTATAGCTCAGAAAGTAATGAGATATTGATTGTAATATGAGTAGAGTCTCCTTAGTTTTAACATATTATTTATATGTTGCCCACTTCTAAAATGGATTTGAGGGAGTACCAATAAAACCAAAGAAATTAAGATAAAAGAAGAGCTAAGTAATGAGGAGAGAAGATAAATGTACCAGAATATTTGGGTTAAGGATAGCTTCTGAACACAATGTGTTTCTGAATTTCCTTGGAAGGCATGGAGAGAAGCATGGTAAGTTAAATAATTCTCTTTATCTGAACTAACCATTGTTTTCCTAGGCTATCTTAACTTTTTAGACAGTGAGGGACACTATTAACAACAACAGTGGTGTAAATTAGTGCTTTAATATGCCTGAAAGAATGAGCATTCTCTGTTTTATTGTTCTTTTTGCGAGAAACTTAATTACAAGTTTCCTGGGATCAAGTGCATTTGAGTGCACGCTATGTTGCTGTAATGCATTTCCAATTTATGATGAGATCTTATTCAACCATGGGTTTTTTTCTTCATTAATTAAAAGAATATTAGGATAGATTTTTTTTTCTTGAACTAGACCAGGCATGGATCCTTCGCCTGTGGACCATGTACAGTGTAATGGTCGTTCTATTTCTGCAAAAGATGAAGAATTGTTTATATTATTTATGTTCCTTTTCTAATGTTGATCTTTGTAAAGAAAACAAAATGTTAAAGCTAGAAATTTTTTTTTTTTTAGGATTTTATTTATTTGAGAAAGAGAGAGAATGTGAGAGAGAGAAAGAGCATGACGAGGGGAAGGTCAGAGGGAGAAGCAGACTCCCTGTCGAGCAGGGAGCCTGATGTGAGACTCGATCCCAGGAGTCCAGGATCATGACCCGAACCGAAGGCAGTCGCTTAACCAACTGAGCCACCCAGGCGCCCTAACACTAGAAATTGATTATCTAGGGGAGCTTTCTGATCTGAGTAATTAATGATAAGTTTGTCACTAGACTATTTCTCTCAAAAATTATTTAGACTCCTCCCCTAAGTTTAGTGTAGTTCCAACAGGTCTTTGGGCAAAGTATAGAAAAGTGAAAATGGACTAGTCAGTTATATTGATTTTCAAGTGTTGAACCAAACTTGTATTATTCTTTTTGTATGTTGAATTTTACTGTATTTTCTTGAGGGTTATTTTGCATTTTTGTTCATGAGGGATATTTTGTAATTTTTTTTTTAATGTCTTTGTCCAAAATGTTTTGGAACTAGGATTATGCTGGTCATAGAAAATGAGTTGGAAAGTGTTTCCTCTTTTATGTGAACAAATTTAAGATTAGTGGTATTTCTCCTTTAATGTTTGATAGAATTCAACAGTGAAACCATCTGGGCCTGTAATTTTCTTTGCAGGAACAATTTTGATTATAAATTCAATTTCTTTAATACCTATAGGTATACTCAGATTTTCAGTTTTGTCTTGTGTCAGTTTTGATACTAAGCTGTTGAATTTATAGGTATGAAGTTTTCATACTGTTTACTGAAATTTTTAATGTGTGGTGGATAGTCCTCTTTCATTGATAATTGATGTTTTCCTTCTCTCTCTCTCCCTTTTTTTTTCCTTTTCTTGCTAAGGGTATTTTGACTTCCAAAAATCTTTTTAATGAACCAACTTTTAGCTATATGTTTTCAATTGTGTGTGTATTTTCATTTTTTTTAACTTAACATTTCCTTTCTTCTATTTACTCTGCCTTTAATTTTCTCTTTTTCTAGCTTCTTAAGATGAAAATTTAGATTGATTATAAGCCCTTTTACTTTCCTAGTTAGACATTTAAAGCTACGTTTTCATCTGAGCACGGCTTTACTTGCATTTCATAAATTTTGATAGGTTGTTTTCATTATTCAGTTAAAAACACTGTCTAGTTTTCCTTGTGATTTCTTACCTTACATGTAAGTTATTTAGAAGTGTGTTGTTTAATTTCGTAATATTTGGGACATAGCTAAATATCTTACTATTTTCTAACTTAATTCCATTGTGAATGTCAAATAGCAATCTGTAAGATTTCCATCTTTCTGAAATTTAATGAGATTTATTTTAAAACCTGTTGTACTTATCTTAGTCAGTATTCCTGGTGCACTTGAAATGACTGTGTACTCTGTAGTTGTTGGATGTGTTACCTAGTTCTATCAGTTAACTGAGAGAATTGACATCTGCAACCATGATTATAGATTTGCCTGTTTCTATGTTTATATCTATCACTTTTTTTTTTTTTTAAAGATTTTATTTATTTATTTGACAGAGAGAGACACAGCGAGAGAGGGAACACAAGCAGGGGGAGTGGGAGAGGGAGAAGCAGGCTCCCCGCGGAGCAGGGAGACCGACGCGGGGCTCGATCCCAGGACCCTGGGATTATGACCTGAGCCGAAGGCAGTCGCTTAACCGACTGAGCCACCCAGGCGCCCCTATATCTATCACTTTTTGATGTGTATTAAAGTTCATGTATATTGAAGTTCTTTTATTGGGTGCATTCATTTTTAGTATGTTGTTGAATTGATAATACATCATTTGTCTTTCTCTGATTTATTTCACTTAGCACAATGCTTTCAGTGTCCATTCATGATGTTGCAAATGGCAGGATTTCTTTATGGCTGAATAATATTCCTATACACACATACACAAACACACCTATGTGCCACATTTTCTTTATTCATTTGTCACTGTACAGTAGTTTGTCTTGGCTGTTGTAAATAATGCTGCATTGAACATGAGGATACTATATCTTTTCGAGATAGTGATTTTATCCCTTCAGGTAAAGATCCAGAAGTAGAATTGCTGTATCATATGATAATTTTATTTTTAGTTTTTTTGAGCAACATCCACACTGTTTTCTGTAGTGGCTCCAGCAATTTATCCAGTCTGACACTCTACCTATTTATTTAATTTTATTATAGATGGCATTTCTGACAGAGATGAGGAAGTGTTCATTGAATTCTTATTTGACCTTTGATAAAAATAAGACAAAGTGTCTATTGTACATTTCCACATAATAACTTAGTTCATTTACTTTAATGTAATAATTGATATGACTGGGTTTAAGTCTACCATCTTAATATTTTCCACTTATCCCATCTGTTTTTCACTTCTCATTTGCTGCTTCCTTTGGGTTATTCAGATAATTTTAATATTTTTTATTTTCTCTATTGTACCACTTTACTCTTTACACTTCATACTGCACAAGTAATAAACTCTTAAAGGTATATTCTATTTACCCTTCATCTTTCGTGCTATTCTATATTTCACTTTTACATAACCCAGTTTTATGTCCAACTTATTTTGGCTTAAAGTTTTTTATCTTTAAAGGAAATTGAGCAGAAAAAAACTAGTTTTATTATTTTTTTTAAACTTTTTTTTTTTAAATTTTATTTATTTATTTGACAGAGAGAGACAGTGAGAGAGGGAACACAAGCAGGGGGAATGGGAGAGGGAGAAGCAGGCTTCCCGCGGAGCAGGGAGCCCGATGAGGGGCTCGATCCCAGGACCCCGGGATCATGACCTGAGCCGAAGGCAGATGCTTAACCAACTGAGCCACCCAGGCGCCCCAAGAAACTAGTTTTAATATGTAGCAATGTTTCATATTTAGCCACCAATTTTGATGTTTTTCATTTCTTCTTGTAGGTCTGAATGGCAGGTCAGCTGTTGAAAAATTCTCTCAATTTTGATTTATCTGAAGGTCTCTATTTCAGCTTCACTTTTGCAGGATATTTTTGCTGGATATGCAGGTGGTTTGACAGTTTATCCTTTCAGTGTTTTAAAATTGTCATTCCATTGTTCATTGGCTTCCAGTATTTCTGATGAAGAGTCAGTCATATTTATGTTTTTCTTCCCTTGTATGTGATAAATTGTTTTTCTGTGGCTGTTCCCGAGATATTTTTTTTTTTAAGATTTTATTTATTTATTTGAGAGAGAATCAGAGACAGAGAGCATGAGAGGGAGGAGGGTCAGAGGGAGAAGCAGACTCCCCGCTGAGCAGGGAGCCCGATGCGGGACTCGATCCCGGGACTCCAGGATCATGACCTGAGCCGAAGGCAGTCGCTTAACCAACTGAGCCACCCAGGCGCCCCTTCCCGAGATATTTTTAACTCTGGTGTTCAACAGTATGATTATGATTTGCCCAGGGATAGTGTTTTTTCAGTATTTTTTCCACTTTGTTCTTGCTTTCTGGGACTCCACTTAATGTGTGTTAGTATGCATAACATTATACTTCAGGTTACTAAAGCTCTGTTTTTCTGATTTTTTTTTTTGTATTGGTTAGTTTCCATTATTGCGTTCACAAGTTGACTGACCCTGTCTTCTGCTTTCTTCAATCTGCAGATAAGCCCATTCAGTGAATGCTTCATTTCTCATATTTTTCATTTCTGTAATTTCCACTTGGTTATTTTTCTTAGTTTCCTTTCTTCTGAGGTTTCTCTCTCTGTTCATTGTAGATTTGCCTTTAAATCATTGAACATATTTATAATAGGTGCTTTAACTTTCTTGTCTACTGATTTCAACATCTTTGTCATGTTGATCTATTTCTTTTGAGTCTCCTTTTATTTCCTTGTGTATCACATTTTTCTATCTTTTCTCATGTCTTAAGGAGTTTTTTTAATTGAGTACTAGACATTGTGGTTGGTATGTTTGATAATGTCTAGATTATGTTTGTTTTTCTCCTTTAAAGGATGTTATTTTATTCTAAAAGGTAGCTAATGTCCTCCCAACTCTCCTTTGCCTTTCAAGGCTTGGTTTTAGGCTTTAATAAGGCAGATCTAGACTGGTCCTTATTCTAGGTTTCTCATCTGAATCATAGAAAATAATTTGAATTACTGTTTTCTATGTTCTCCAAGGACCGCCATATTAGTACCGTTCTAGGTGTACGGAGAGAAGGTAATTCATTACATATAGTGGATGCCTTAGGGCATTAGGGTTTAATTCTCCTGCTAGAACCCCAATTGAGAAAGGCTGCTCTAAGACTGTGGTCCTTATCTCTAACAGGTGGCTTTTCTGGTGTCTGGAGTAAATGTTTGGGTGTTAACTTTCCATTTGTGTGGGCTAGAATTCTATCACCTCACTGTGTTATGTGACTGCTAGTATCTTTCTTCTGCTCTCATTCCTGGAGGAGTTGTTCTCTCTTAGGCTTCATGCTTTGGGCATGTGGAACCCAGATATAGAATAAGGACCCATGGGATACTTCTACTAGGCTTGTGAGGCTCCCCTTTTAAATAGCTCTCTTTTCTCTAGAACCCCGAGATTCTCTACCTCCTTGGCTCAGTGAGAGTTCTGCTCCCTTTGGCCTTTATTTCCTTTTCATTGTTTAGGAAATGTAGCCCAGTCAGAGAGCTAGAGTGAACATTGGCACATCTTAAATGTTTCCATTCTGTCTGGAAATGTGGAGTTGTAGTTTTGCTCTTGCTATTGTCTATTCCAACCAGAGTTGGAAATAGTTGATTCATTTATTTTGTTCAGTGGTAAAGTTATTTTTGGTGTGGTTGGATGTGTTGAGTAAGCCTGTAACCAGTTACTTTATCAGCGTTAGAGGTGAATATAATGGGATTTATTTTACAATCATGGAATTTAGTCTGGAATAGTTCCTGCCTATAAATTCAGTGAAATAACAATACATTTTTTAAAATGTTTTAAATTGTTCTCAATTATATTCTCATTTAGGTGAGATATCGTGTAGTAATGTTTTAAAATTGAATAATGCCTAAAGCTGATGGGCATTTCTCTTAGGATGTTTAATTTAGTGATGATAGCCTTATGGAGGTAACTTTTGAGGAGACATTTAAAGAATAATATAATCTTTATACGAGAAAGATGATCATCTTTGAAAAGTTTGATGTTACTTGGTAATAAGTTTTATGAAGAAAATAAAGACTGGAAAAGAAGGATAACCTATAGATAAAAATATGTTAAAGTCCTATGAAGTTTTTAAAAAATGGGCAAGGTTAAACTAAAGAGTTTAAATATGTGCCCTTGAATGATAAACAGTAAGGAAAGGCAAGAAAGTGAATTCTTTTAAAGTCAGGTTAGTGGTTAGACTTTTTCAGAGGGAAGAAGGGCACCACGAAGCGCTTCTTTGTTTTGTGCAATTTTGCTCTATTTTTTTCCAATAAAAAGTTTGATTTTTGTATTTTCAACAAAAGCTTTTAGACTACTGATTTATAGAAGGGAGAGATTAGTGATTATTTGCTCCTCCAGGATATGCATACATTTTTGACATTCTCAAACACAGGCTTATACTCTCAGACTTCATAATGACTTTTGGATGAAACCTTAAGCTTTAACCATCTCCATCTTAATCTGGTGTTCAGCTGAGAATGATGTGATCTTTGGTGCTCAGAAAATCAAGAAATGTGCCTTAATATAAAGAAGGCTCTAAAGATAAATTGCCTGACTCAAAAATTTGCTTAGTTGTTTCTTTACAGTCTTTCCTCCATGTCATAACAAACATTAGAATAATAACATAAGATGTTTAACTTGATGTGAATATATTAGTTTTTAAAAAGCTAATACTGGTTAGCTTGATTGATTACAGTTTGATCTGTTACCAGGCTAATTGACTATATTTTTTTGTATTCTCTGTAAACTTAGCTCCCATTGCTGATTTATGTTGTTGATTATAAGGAGGTTCAGGGAGCTCAGTATAAATCTTCATCCCTATTTTTTTTTTTAAAAGATTTTAAAAAATTTATTCATTTGAGAGAGAGAGAGACAGAGAAAGCATAAGCATGGGGAGCAGTAGAGGGAGAGAGAGAAGCAGGCTCCCCCCACTGAGCAGGGATCCTGACGTGGGGCTTGATCCCAGAACCCTGGGATCATGACCTGAGCCGAAGGCAGGTGCTTAACTGACTGAGCCACCCAGGTGCCCCACTTTTTAATTTTTTTAGAGAGACAGACACACAAAAATGCATGTGTGAGCAAGGGGGAGGGGCAGAGGGAATGTGTGAGAGAGAGAGAGAGAATCTCAAGCAGGCTTTATGCACAGTGTGGAGTCTCAGCAGGGCTTCATCTCACGACCCTGAGATCATGACCTGAGCTGATGCCTAGCCAATGAGCCACCCAGGCACCTCTGTAATCTTCACTTTTTTTTTTTTTTTAAGATTTTATTTATTTATTTGACAGAGAGATAGCGAGAGCAGGAATACAAGCAGGGGGAGTGGGAGAAGGAGAAGCAGGCCTCCCGCTGAGCAGGGAGCCCAATGTGGGGCTCGATCCCAGGACCCTGGGATCATGACCTGAGCCGAAGGCAGATGCCCAATGACTGAGCCACCCAGGTGCCCCTAATCTTCACTTTTTTAATGGGAGAAAATTACTATAGGTTTTTTTTTCTTTTATTAACAGAATAAATTTAAACGTGAAGAGAAAACAAATGGATGGAGAATAGACAAAGCCTTTCGTAAGTATTAAGACCTCTTTTACAATATACCACTTGGAGATCTTAAAAAATGACCAATCTTTTGTGTTTAGTCCATTGTGTTTTAGATTTGTTTTGCCTCTTTATTGTCATAGGAAGAATGAGACTGGAGATTTTTCTTTTTAGCAGTGCAGGTCTGGGAGCTGATAACAAACAGATCTGTAGGCAAGGGATAAGCTAAAACATCAAGAAGCAAGTAAGCAGAGCTCTGAGTTCCAGAAGTTATAAAGGAACTGAAGATACCTTTTTTTTTTTAAGATGTATTTATTTATTTTAGAGAGAGATGGAGGGATCTCATGTGGGGGAGAAGCAGAGAGGGAGTGAGAGAATCTCAAGCCGACTCCCTGCTGAGCACCTGACTCGGGGCTCAATCCTAGAACTCCGAGATCATGACCTGAGCCAAAATCAGGAGTTGGACGCTCAACTGATTGAGCCACCCAGGTACCCCCTGAAGACACCATTTCTAAATGTTTTTTATTTTTTGGGGGAACTGTATTCAAGAAGAAGTTGTTTCTGGAAGAACTTATACTATAGATGATTCCTTCTTGTGGTCATTCAGTTAACAATACTGAATAGCTCCTGTGTGCTAGTTAATGTTCTAGGCATTGAGGATATACTGGTGAACAGGGCAGATGAGAAGCTTGTTTTTAGAGCCGTAAGTCTAATTGGTTGGGGGAAAGGATAAAGTCAATAAGCATGGTTAATTGCAGAAAGTGAGTAATTTCTAAGAAGAAGAAAAAAGAGGGAGTGAGGAGTGGATGTGTGGATTGAGTGGTCAGGAACGTTTTGTCTAAAAAGGTGGTATCTGAATTTACACCTGATTTGAAGGAATGATAGATATTTTTCAGCTTTTGAGTAATAGCCTCATTGAAATTAACATTTTTTTCTTTTTGAGTCCAGAGGAAAACATCAAGAGATCTGTACAGAAAAACAAAATTGAATGCATTGTTTAAAATAGTACCTGTAGGAATGCCTGACGCCTGGCTAGCTCAGTCAGAAGAGCTTGTGACTCTTGATCTCGGGACTATGAATTAGAGCCTCATGTTGGTTGTAATGATTACTAAAAAAATAAATAAATAAACTTAAAAGACAGACAAAGGTTTGATACCTATTTAAAAAAAATAAAGTACCTCTAGTCTTTCAAGATAGTTATCAATGTTTCATGATAAATAAATGTATTCAGTGTTGCTGTAGTGCTAATCTCAGAACAAAATCTCAAGTGAGGACTGATGTTGTATAGCATGTGTGTTTACTTTATGAGTAGACACTAAGGTAGGTGACTGGACTCTACACCGAATGTTGTTTTGGGTCCTCAGGGATACGACCTCCAGGAATGGCTCCTGGAAGATCTGGATTGTTTTGGTCGTCAACCTTCTCCATTTTGGAGAGGTGGTCTTGAAACTGTGCATTACATTCAGTGCATTATAATCAGAAAAGAATCTATAGATCTGTAAAGTCTTTATGGGGGTGTGGAGCCATTGTTAAAACCATTATAATAGAAAACTGTTAAATTCACTGATTTGGGTGCTTTGTGGTGGAACATTAAAAAAAAAAAACCTCAATTTTTTTTCTTTTATAACTTCTATTTTCTTTTTTTTTACTGTTTTTTTATCTTATTATGTTATGTTAATCACCATACATTACATACAACTTGTATTTTCAATTTCTCTGAGAATTACTTTTTTTTAAAGTTTATTTATTTAAGCAATCTCTAGGTCCATTGTGGGGCTTGAACTCACAACCCCAAGATTAAGGGTTGCATGCTCTGCCGACTGAGCCAGCCAGGTGCCCCATCCTCTTGAGAATGATTTTAATGCTGTATTTTTCAGAATCATTGTTGTGGATGGTCAGAACAGAAAAAGGCTGGGTCCACAATAAATAGGGCCTTCAGGAATCCTAGGTTTGGGCTTGGTTTCTTGAGGCTACTTTATTTTTGTTACGGTATATACCCCTTTTCCTTTTTTTTTTTTTTTTTTAAGATTTTATTTATTTACCTGACAGAGCGAGAGAGCACAAGCAGGGGGAGTGGCAGAGGGAGAGGGAGAAGCAGGCTCCCTGCTGAGCAAGGAGCCCAGTGCGGGGCTCGATCCCAGGATGCTGGGATTGTGACCTGAGCTGAAGGCAGAGGCTTAACTGACTGAGCCACCCAGGCACCCCTGTATACCTCTTTTTCTGAGGCAGTTAAACCAATCTTGGGGCTTATGTATATAGAGCATAATTTTTTCTACCTTCACTGTATTGTTAGATGTAGATGTTAGGCAAAGATTTGACTCCTGTAATGGATTCATTCCTGGTTTGTTCATGGCTCTTTTTTTCTTTTTTAAAGTAGGCTCCACGCCTAACATGGGGCTTGAACTCACACCCTGAGATCAATAATCCCATGACTCAGTCTGTTGACTGAGCCTGCAAGGCACCCTGTTCATGGCTCTTTCTGATGTAATGATGTTGTTGGGTATTTAGTGAGAGTGGTCCTGATCAAAATTCATTTACTTCCTTCTTTGTTGATACTTGGAAGAGTAAATAGTGAAAGGGTTGTGATAAGAGAGGATATGTGATGGAGAGGCTTTTGAGGAATTAGTCATACTAATTAGTCTTAAAGTTGATTGATAATTTACTTACAGTGCAATTTATAGTTTGAGTTTTGACAAAGAGTATAGCCGTGTAACCACCACCCAAAACAGGGTATGGAACATTTTCATCACTCCAGAAAGGCCCCTCGTATCCTTTTCTAGTCAGTTTCCACAGCTATCTTGATGCAGGGCCACCGCTGTTTTTATTTGAATCATCATAGGTTAATTAGTTTAGCTTATTCTAGAACTTCTTATTCATGGCATCATACAGTATGTACTCTTTTATGTCTGCCTTCTTTTAGTCAGCATTTTTGAAATTTTCCTATAATATCACTTACATCAGTACATAGTTCCTTTTTAAATTTTATTTTTTTTCTTTTTAAATTTTTTTAAACTAATGTAGCTTATTCCTTTTTATTGCTTGATTTTCCTTTGTCTGACTACTACAGTGACTAGAGTTGGTTATGCATTCTCCTGCTAATAAGCCCATTTGCTTTTTTTTTTTTTTAAAGATTTTATTTATTTATTTGACAAAGAGAGAGACACAGCGAGAGAGGGAACACAAGCAGAGGGAGTGGGAGAGGGAGAAGCAGGCCTCCTGTGGAGCAGGGAGCCCGATGCGGGACTCAATCTCAGGACGCTGGGATCATGACCTGAGCTGAAGGCAGACACTTAACCATCTGAGCCACCCAGGCTCCCCCCCCCCATTTGCTTTTGATATCATGATACTTGAAAATTCTTTCTTTTTTTAAAATAAAAACTTGAAGGTTCTTTTTCTTTTTTTTTTATAACAGAGGAAAAGCGCCCTTTTGACTTCGATTTTTTTGCTCATTTGCTTCAGAAAGTTCTTGCTGAAGAAGAGAAAAGAAAACAAAAATCTGTTAAAAATCAGAGTTTAAAGGAGAAGAAATCCTCTAAACCACGGAAAAATGTAAAAGGTAAAATAAAAGAAAGTGTGTTCTATTAATAATAATAGACTTGGAATGTTGTCCCTCAAGTCTTTGAGCATTCCTATGTCGTTTAGATCATCTGGGCATCCATTGGGGAGAATTGATTTTTCTCCAGTCTTGTAGTTATCTCACCCAAAATAGTACTTCCGTGTAAATTTTATAATTAGCATGACTGGGCTATTTAACATCTTTCTTGCATCTAGGGCATAGTTGTAGCTAATAAAAGACCATTGGAATTTGGGGGTGTCATGTTTGGTTACTTATCATCATTTTCCTTTGTAAAACCTGGCACAAAGTTCTAATATTTAAAAAATGGAACTCTGATACTTCTGCTTGTGACTGAATTGTATTGTTTGAGCACAGTTTTTTTACCTTTTTTTTTTTTTTAACATAAAATGTATTATTTGTTTCAGGGGTACAGATCTGTGATTCATCAGTCTTAACACAGTTCACAGAGCTCCACCATAGCACATACCCTCCCCAATGTCCATCACCCAGCCACCCCATCCCTCCCACCCCCACCACTCTAGCAACCCTCAGTTTGTTTCCTGAGATTAAGAGTCTCTTATGGTTTGTCTCCCTCTCTGGTTTTGTCTTGTTTCATTTTTCCCTCCCTTCCCCTATGATCCTCTGCCTTGTTTCTCAAATTCCTCATATCAGTGAGACCATATGATACTTGTCTTTTCTCTGATTGACTTATTTTGCTTAGTATAATATCGAGCACAGTTTATTTCTTTTTTTTTTTTTTTAGATTTTATTTATTTATTTGACAGAGAGATAGAGAGACAGCACAAGTAGGCAGAGTGGCAGGCAGAGGGAGAGGGAGAAGCAGGCTTCCCGCTAAGCAGGGAGCCCGATGCGGGGCTCAATCCCAGGATCCTGGGATCATGACCTGAGCCGAAGGCAGCTGCTTAG
>NC_138375.1:93174266-93198367 GCF_054177405.1 Leptonychotes weddellii | reverse complement strand
TTTATATGTAGGTATTTGTGTTTTTAGCAGATATTTTCTTAATTATTTGAATTCTGATCTAGGAGGACAATGTTTAGCTCTATCCAGTACTTTAAAGACTCATGGAACTATAGGGAACTTTGTATGTTAGGTAGTCCACATCCCAGACCCTTTCCGTTTGTTTTAGTCACTTGGAAACAGCCCTGGAGATCTTGTTCCTTTTTCCTAAGGTCTCACAGTTTTAGTAGTGACAGAGGCAGGACTCGAGCCTAGGGCCATAAGAGCCTGCTTTGGGGGTCTCCAAGACTACTGTTAGGTTTGATTATTGGCTCAGAGAGTCACAAGATCCAACATATAGTTGTACAAACAGCTGAGATTTGTAACAGTGAAAGGATACGGAATAAAATCAGCAGAGGGAAAGACGTGGCTCCAAGTGGAGGGGAATTTAGGTGCAAGTTTACCAGTCCTCTCTCCTAGAGTCACACAGGTTATGCTTCATTCCTGTAGTAACAAGTCATGATGAGATACATAACAAGTTGTCTACCAGCAAAGCTTGTTAGAAACTCACTATCCAAGGTTTTTATTGGAAGCTGGTCATGTAGACACCCTCTGCCTGGCACATGTCAGAATTCAGAACTCCCAAAACAAAAATAGTTTTTCAGCATAAACCACCTTGTTTGTACAAACATTTTAGGCCACTTTTGTCAGGCTGGTGTGAATTCTTCCCAAGCCCAAGTTTCCAGACACAGCCCAAAGGCCAACCTTTTAAGCAGGACTTTGAAGGGATAGCAGTGAGGCCTGCTACATTAACTCTCTTCTGCACAGAGCAGTCCAATATTTCTTTTTCTGGACCATGATGTCTGTATCATTTTAAACATAGTATTGGTAACTACAAAATTATTTCATTCTTCAGTCATTTACTTACTATACATGGCCCTCAGAGATTAAAATAGATACATTAACGTGATTATTATGTAACAGATGAAAGCATAAGTAAGTCATTGTATCTTAATGTGAGAACTTTTCAGATATATTATTACAAGTCTCAGAATTTAAAAATTACTGTTTATTATTCTGATAAGAGAATCCAGTATTGTCTTCTCAGTTTTAAAATCTTGTTATGACTTTTTTTAACAAAAGTAAATGACACTGAATTTTATTGTTTTTTTAAGATTAGATATTTTTAGAGAAGATGTCTTGATCGACCATGGTTGTGAAGTTAAGTTTGTTTTTGGTTGATGTCTCCATGGTGATCTCTCTTGTTTGGTTTTTTAAACTTAATTTATTGTTTTCATCTTCTTTTTTTTTTTTTAGATTTTATTTATTTGAGAGAGTGAGAATGAGAGAGAGAGCACGAGAGGGGGGAGGTTCAGAGGGAGAAGCAGATTCCCTGCTGAGCAGCGAGCCCCATGTGGGACTCGATTCTGGGACTCCAGGATTATGACCTGAGCTGAAGGCAGTCGCTTAACCAATTGAGCCACCCAGGTGCCCCTTGTTTTCATCTTTTGATACAGTTAACTGTGAATATGCCTTCATAAAAAGGGCACTAGAAATTGTTTAAAAATATTTGTTAAAAAGATTGTACATTGAAAAACAAATGGTGCAGAAAATAAATTTGTTGAATTCTCTTTTGTACCCTGCCCCCAAATCAAACTGTCCAGATTTTCTAGGGATAACCATTAGTAAACTCTTTTATTCAAGTGTATGTGTGTCTTAGAGGATATGTAATTGTTTTTGCTTAATAAAAATGACATCATACTATATATGTTTTCTGCAACTTGAGTTTTTTGTGCAACAATATTTTTTGAAATCTTTCATATTATTACTTATACGCCTACCTCATTATTATTTGTTGTGTGGATTTTTATGGATTTTTATAGCGTAAGTGTACTATAACTTCTTTAGTCATTCCCAGTTGGACGTGTTAGGTTGTCTTCAAATTTTTGCCCAGATATCCTTCAGTATTTATCTTCTCCATCTTTAAGAATTTTTCGTTGGGGCACTTGGGTGGCTCAGTGGGTTAAGCGTCTGCTTTCGGCTCAGGTCATGATCCCAGAGTCCTGGGATCGAGCCCCACGTTGGGCTCCCTGCTCAGCAGGGAGCCTGTTTCTCCCTCTCTCTCTGCCTGCTGCTCCCCCAGTTTGTGCGCTCTCTCTCTCAAATGAATAAAATCTTAAAAAAAAAAGAATTTTTCTGTAGGTTATTTATATGTTTATAACAATATCTTTTATTTTCAAAGTGAAAAAAGTTGCCAGTGAAGGAGGAAATGATGATCCAGATGTGTCTCCGAGCACCAAAATTTCAGACACAGAATCACCTCAAAAGGATGCTCAGATAGTTGAAGAAGAACAACAGTCTCAGACTTTAACAGGACAGGATTCAGAACAGATTGCATTAGAACCAAACCTAAATCAAAAGAAAAGAAGAAGAAAGAATCAGGATGAAGTTGGTAAACAGGAAGTAAAAAATCTTTCAGGAAATGCCACTGTTCAGTTAGGTCATTCTAAAGGAGAAAAATACAAAAGTAAGTTTCTTAAATATATTAATAGTTCCTGTATTACTTGAGAAAATGTGTACTATAGTATGATATGTAATTTAAATACTTCTGAGTAGTAGCAACTAGTAACGTTTAAGTTTTGTATTCTATATTCATGTTACTGTGTTAAATCCTTTTGTTTTTAAAGGAAAGAAGTTTATTGTTGAGGGGTAAAGAAACCAAAGTGAACTGGGGAAATTTTTCTCTAAAGTATGTTTCTGGGGCACTTGGGTGGCTCATTCGGTTAAGCATCCAACTCTTGATTTCAGCTCAGGTCTTGATCTTTTTTTACTTAAAACCAAACAGTGATTAGAAGTCATAACAATGTGTATAGTTAACTGTATAATGCTTGTGTATCTTAATAAATCACAGGTGTTCATGTTCTACCTCTACAGAGCACCTTTGAATCCACAATAAGTTGTTTAATTTTTATAAAAGAGCTACTGAAATCAGTTTCCTTCTTCCTTCCTTCCTTTGATCTTTCTTTCTTCTCTTTCTTTTCTATTTTTTTTATAGCTCCCTTAGAATGCAAGCTTTTTGACACCCAGGATTTGCTAGGGAATGAGGGCTAAGAGATTCAGGCATTTTTAGTCTCTTAAGAATTCATATGTAGATTACTTAAAGTAGATAACCAAGTAAATAGAGAAGAAGAAGATAGTAGCAAACCAGAAAAACCTTTCTATAGAATTTAAATTTTATGTAGTTTAGTTTTACCAATATGATTTTAATAAATGAGTCATGGTTATAGCATAGTATAATTTATAGGCATCACAATATTATACTCATTTGTGGTTTTCTGTTAAAGATACTACATAAAAAGCAGAATAGCTCAGTAATTAAGAAGTTGGACTTTGGAAATCAAACAGACCTTGGTTTAGATTCCAGCTTTTTTTGTTTGCTAAATATGACCTTGGGTAAGTCACCTAAGATCTTGAACTCAGGTTCTTTTTTCTCTGATGGGTTTACCACCTTTTAATAGGACTGTTTTCAGTATTAAATAAGATAATGCATTTGATGGGCTTGAGTTTCTGTCACTTAGTAAGTACTAAATAAATGATAGCAGTTACTGTGTTATTAATTATGATTCTCCTGAAGGAGCAGAATAGGCCAGTCTACCTGTAGCTTCCTAACTAGCTATATAGAACAAATTTAACCATTTAAAATTTAAGCAAGATAAAAGGAGAATGCTGTAAACTACCCAGGAAATTTGGACTGATCCTCAAAACACAGTTACAACTTACACAGTTTTAAGTTGATTATCTTTTCATTAATGTTCTAAAATTAAGATCTCGGGCGCCTGGGTGGCTCAGTCGTTAAGCGTCTGCCTTTGGCTCAGGTCATGTTCCCAGGGTTCTGGGATCGAGCCCCGCATCGGGCTCCCTGCTCAGCAGGAAGCCTGCTTCTCCCTCTCCCACTCCCCCTGCTTGTGTTCCCTCTCTCACTGTGTCTCTTTCTGTCAAATAAATAAAATCTTAAAAAATAAATAAAATTAAGATCTCTGCCTTACATATAGGAACTTGAATGTGGAATGGATTAATGATTTATAGGAAAAACACTTTTTTATGTAAATTCCTTTGTGCTTTAAAAAGTAGATGTTTTCATTTTTTAGAATAACATGCATTTTGTATTCATAGATAAAGGTCAGTCTTTAAGGCCTGAGATAAATGAAGATGAAGTCAATAAGGAACAGAAGCTTTCTTGCATACGAAACATGGATGACATTGTGGATTTATCCTCCAGTGAAAAAGCTGAGAAAAGAGCTGACCCTATCCTTTTATCAAGGTATTTTTCTATACCTTTACTGACTTTGTTTACATCTTCTATCAGTTACTGAGAGGGGAGTGTGAAGTCTCCAACTGTAATTATGAATTTGCCTGCTACTCTTTTCAGTTCTATTTGTTTTTCTTCATGTCTTTTGAAGCTCGTTAGGTGCATGCATATCTAGAATTGTTGTATCTTGGTGAAATCACCCTTTTGTCATTTGTGTGTATCATTCTGATATTTCTCTTTGTTCTGATGATTACTTTGCTATAGCTGTCTTGTGGTTAATGTTTGCATGGGTTTCTTTTTTCTTTTTTTTTGGTGGGGGGAGAGAGCAAGCATGGGGGGGGCAGGGTAGGGGCAGAGAGAGGGGGACAGAGAATCCCAAGCAGGCTCCACTCTCAGGATGGAGCCCGACACAAGGCTCAGTCTCACAACCCTGAGATCATGATCTGAGCCGAAATCAGGAGTGGGACGCTTAACCAGCTGAGCCACCCAGGCGCCCCTGACTGGCTTATTTCACCTAGCATAATGTTTTCAGGTTTCATCTGTGTTGCAGCATTTGACAGTATTTCCTTTTTTTTTAATGGCCAAATAATAGTCCATTGTGTGCATATATCACATTTTCTTCATTCATCTCTCAGTGAACATTTAGGCTGTTTAGTTTTTTTAAAGCTTTATTTATTTGACAGAGAACACAGCGAGAGAGGGAACACAAGCAGGGGGAGTGGGAGAGGGAGAAGCAGGCTTCCTGCCGAACAGGGAGCCCGATGTGGGGCTCAATCCCAGGACCTCGGGACCATGACCTGAGCCAAAGGCAGACGCTTAACCCCTGAGCCACCCAGGCACCCCTCTCTTGGCTATTTTATTTTTTATTTTTTTTTTTTTTATTTTTTTTTAAAGATTTTTATTTATTTATTCATGAGAGACAGAGAGAGAGAGAGAGAGAGAAGCAGGCTCCCAAGGAGCAGGGAGCCCGATGCGGGACTCGATCCCAGGACCCTGGGATCATGACCTGAGCCGAAGGCAGACGCTCAACCATCTGAGCCACCCAGGCGCCCTCTTGGCTATTTTAAATAAACATTGGAATGTAGATATCTGTTTGAGGTCCTGTTTTCATTTCTTACAGAAAAATACCCAGAAGAGGGATTGCTGAATCATATGATAGCTCTATTAATTTTTTTTGACATTTTATTTTTTTTTTAGGTAATCTGCCCCCAATGTGGGGCTCAAACTCACAACTCTGAGATCAAGAGTCACATGCTTTACTGAATGAGCCAGCCAGACACCCCTCTATTTTTAACTTTTTGAGGAGCCTCCCTACTTCACAGTGGCTGTGCTATTTTATCTTCCCATCAGCAGTGCACAAAGATACCAGTTTTCCATATGCTCACCAACACTTATTTTCTTTTTTCTTTGTTTTGAAAATGGTTATTCAGACATACGTGAGATGATACTTCATTGTGGTTTTGATTCGCATTTCCCTAAGTGATATTGAGGATCTTTACATATACTTATTGGCTATTTGTCTGCTTTGGAGAAATGTCTGTTATTTCCTTTTCATGTTTTTTAATTAGGTTATTTTAATTGAATTATAGGCATTCCTTTTATATTTTGGATATTAAGCTTGTGTCAGATATATGGTTTACAAATATTTTTTCCCATTCCATAGGTTGTTGTTTGACCTTGTTGATTATTTCCTTTGCTCTGCTGAAGCTTTTTAGTTTGATACTGTCCCACTTGTCTATTTGTGCTAGTTTGTTCATACAATTCGGAAGATTAATAGTTTCTTTGAAGCTGAGCCCATGGACCTTGGGTCCTTAATTTGCTAGGTGACAGAATTTAAATTGTGACTTCAGAGATACAACTAATTTCATAAACTATACATAAAAGGTACTATGGCTTTTTTAGGGGAAAAACAACCCTGTAATGACTGTTAAGATCCTAACTGGTTTTGTAAAACAGTGAGCCGATTCTAAAATTATTAATTACACAAGAGCAAAGAGTCATGAGTGGTAAAGACAACTTGAAAAACAACATTTCTGGGGAGGAAGTATATTAATACTTTAAGCTAGAGTAATTAGTGTGTTACTGGCACAGGGACAGATTGACTCAGCAGAACTGAATATAAAGCCTACGGGGAAAAATTTAGGAATCTGATAAATAGCAAAGGTAGCATTAGAAATTAGTGGGTCAAGATTGAATGAAATATTCATTAGATGGGTAGATCTATCTAATATTAGATAGTATTAGATCCTTATTTCACCCTCTGTGCTAAATTTCTGATAGATTAAAGGCTACAGGGACACTGGGTGGCTCAGTCGGTTAAGCATTTACCTTTGGCCCAGGTCATGATCCCAGGGTCCTAGGATCAAGTCCCTCATTGGACTCCTTGCTTAGCAGGGAGCCTGCTTCTCCCTTTGCCTGCCACTCCCCCTGCTTGTGTGCACTCCCTCTCTTTCTCTGATAAATAAATAAATAAATACATAAATAAAAAAAATAAAATCATGTGTAAAGCAAATCTTGAAAACTGTTAGAAAAAAGTGTTTGGAAATACCTTTGTGATGTCAAGGATTTCTTCACTTGATCTTAGCCAAAAGGCCGTGAAACGATGATGATGTCAAGGATTTCTTAAGATGTAAAAAGCAAAACTTTAAAAGATACAATTGATGAATTTGACTGCAGTAAACATAACTATTTCTTTTGATAAAAGATCTCATAAAGAACGTGAAAGGCATACTACTGATTGGGAGGTTTTATGTATAATATCTAACCAAAAAATAATATATAAAGAGCTCTTATTGATTAGTTGGGAAAAGACAAACACCCAGTAGAAAAAAATGAGGGGAAAAACAAGATCTAGTTAAATGTCTTATGTGTTCATTCTGGGTGCCAGTTAGTACATGGCCATGATTTATGGTATTATTAGTTGGATATTTCATAATACGGCAGTCTTCTCTTGGCATACAGTGCTAACTGCAGCTTATGCAAAGCAGTACCATGCAAAGCAGGGCCTGCCTGTGTAAGATTTTGATGAGAGATTATTCCTAAATATTGCTCTGATTTTACACATAGATTTATCAACCCCATGTAATTAAGAATTTTTCATTTTGACTTCTTGAGTGTTTTCCTATGCCTTTTGATTTGTGGCTACTCTTTCTCTGTAGGTACAGTTTTTTTTGTTGTTTGGTTTTGAGAGAGAGGAAGTGTATGCGAGTGGGGAGAGAGGGGCAGAGGGAGGGGAAGAGAGAATCTTTTTTTTTTTTTTTTTTAAGATTTTATTTATTTATTTACTTGAGAGAGAGAGAGAGAGAAACAGCATGAGACGGGATAGGGTCAAAGGGAGAAGCAGGCCCCCCGCCGAGCAGGGAGCCCGATGCGGGACTTGATCCTGGGACTCCGGGATCATGACCTGAGCCAAAGGCAGTCGCTTAACCAACTGAGCCACCCAGGCGCCCATCTTTTTTTTTTTTTGTAGAAAGCATCTTTTTTTTTTTTAAGATTTTATTTAAATTCACATTAGTTAACATATAGTATATTATTAGTTTCAGGGGTAGATTTTAGTGATTCATCACTTGCATATAACACCCAGTGCTCATTACATCAAGTACCCTCCTTAATGACCATCACTCCATTACACCATCCCTCATCCTCCTCCCCTCCAGCAACCCTCAGATTGTTCCCTATAGTTAAGAATCTTAAGCAGCCTCCACGCTCATTGTGGAGCCCAACTTGGGGCTTGATCTCACCATCCTGAGATCATGACCTGAGCTGAAATCAAGAGTTGGTAGCCTAATCGACCGAGCCACCCAGGCTCCCCTAAAGATACAGCTTTTAACGACATGGTACAAGAAGGATCATAGAAAAGTCACAATATTTATATTGATAATTCCAAAATATGAAGTATCGTTTTCCAACTGGTTTTATATGTTAAAAAATATTTTAAGTAGATATCATAAAACATATTACTAAGAATTCTTTTCCTCCTGATGTGTTTTTGTTTGCTTAGTGATCAACAAGATGCAACCTCACTAGCAACTGAAGCTTCAGAATCAAGCCCTTCAGATTTGCCTTTATCAGAAACTGGAATTACCTCAGTGTGTGAAGTGAATAATGTTGAAAGTAGTTGTACAGAAGAAAGCAGTGTTGACCTAAAAAATAAATCATTGTAAGTATTTTACATGGTAGGATTTTAAAATTTACTTTCAAAATTGTGATGATTTCTTATTTAAGAAATGATAATGTTGCTTTCCTTAGGGATTAGAAAGGGATGGTACACCATTTAATACATAATTGTACTATGGTCTGATTGTGACATAAAGGCTTATCACTTTATATTTCATTACAGAAAGATTCTCTTTCATATTTAATAGATAACCATGATAGGAATTTTATGTACAGTCGTGACTTACGCTGAAATCCTAAAATAATTTTTTTTTTTTTTTTTTAAAGATTTATTTATTTATTTGAGAGAGCGAGAATGAGAGAGAGTACATGAGAGGGGGGAGGGTCAGAGGGAGAAGCAGGCTCCTCGCCGAGCAGGGAGCCCGATGCGGGACTCGATCCAGGGACTCCAGGATCATGACCTGAGCCGAAGGCAGTTGCTTAACCAACTGAGCCACCCAGGCGCCCCGAAATCCTAAAATAATTTGAAGCCTTAACATTTGCTGTTAGATACTTTTACTTGGTTTGAGTAATTTTTCAAAGTTGTAGATTTTTTATATTGATGACTTCAAAGAAATTATTATGTTTTCTAGTGTGCAGATACTGATTAACATTTGCACTAAAAACAAAATAAAAGCACTACAAGAATCTGCCTTTGAAGAGACAGCTCAGAAATTCAGACTTCCTTTTTGGGTCCCTCCTAAACTCCTCATATAGGCTTAAAGGCTGTTTAGTTTATGAATTCTTAAACTTATTTTCAGTAAAGCACAGTCACAATGAGAATGAAACTTTTTTTTTTAAATAAAAATTTAGTCTTTGGAATAGGCAATATGGTCTTATGGCTCAAACACCTAGAAGTATAAAAAGATATAGAGTGAAATATCCCTCCTTCCATGTCCACATTCGCTCTAAGTAACTTGTGTAATTTATTTCTTCTATTCTTTCAGAGATTTAAAAAAAGTACTTTAAAACTAATACAAATGTATGTTCTTTATATTTTTTTACTCTTCCTAAAATCCTAATGATAGTGTGTGTGTGTTATATACACACACAGACACCATTTTGCAGTTTTTTGGTTTTATGTCTTGATATCTTTGCATAAAGATCTTCCTTATTATTTTGGGTAGCTGCATAGTATGTAGTGTTCCAGTATATATGTGCTGCTGAAGTGAGCACTTCATAGTGTCCTGGTGTGTAGATGGATTAGAGTTTATATTATCAAAGCCCAGCTGATGGCTAGATAGGTTGTTTTTTCAAACAGTGCTTAAAATCTTTAATTTCTATCCTTTGACTGTATGTAAGTACAGTGGACCCTTAGGAACAACATAGTGGTTAGGGATGCTGACCCCTTTGCAGTTGAAAATCCACAAATAACTTTGACTCTTCCAAAACTTAACTACTAATAGTCTACTGTTGACTGGAAGCCTGATGACGTAATTGGTTGAATGACACATATTTTGTATGTTATATGTATTATATACTGTAATCTTAAAATTAAAGTAAGCTAGAGAAACAAAATGCCTTAAAATAATAATGAGAAAATACATCTACAGTACTGTACTGTATTGAGAAAAATCTGTGTATAGGTGGAATCACACAGCTTGAACTTGTGTTGTTCAAAGGTCATCTGTATTTGTAGGGTGAGTATTCAGACTGGAATTGCTTGCTGCAATGTATATATGTGTGTGTGTATACACATATACACATTGAGAATTTTGAGAGATACTTCCAAAGTGTTCTTCACAGGAGTTATACTAGTTTACATTCCCACCAACATTGTAAGAAATGTCTCCCTTAACAGAAAATGGTGTTTATCAAACTAGGGTTTATGCTGATCTCGAATAGATTAAAAAATAATACTTCCGTATACTATCTCCATCCCACTCTTCCTTTTTTGGCAGGGGTATGTAATGCTTTGTTTTTATTGAGTTTTTTATTTAAAAAATTTCTAACCTAAGGAAAAGTCAAAAGAATAGAACAACGAACATTTGTATATAATTCTCCTTAGATTCTCTAATTCCTAATATTACATTTGTGCTTGCTTGCACAGGTGTGCACGTCTCCCTCCCCCCTTAATTTGTGCTTTTTTTAAAACCTATTTTTATTTTGTTTTTTAAGTTCATATTTTGTCCTTTTTTTTTTTTTTCCAAAGATTTTATTTATTTATTTGACAGAGCACAGGCACGGGGAGTAGGAGAGGGAGAAGCAGGCTCCCTGCTGAGCAGGGAGCCCAATGTGGGGCTTGATCCCAGGACCCTGGGATCACGCCCTGAGCTGGCGCCAGACACTCAAACGACTGAGCCACTCAGGCGCCCCTCTTTGTCCATTTTTAAAATGAGTTTTTGATGCTATTGTTTGTAGGAGCTCTTTTTATTTTAGGGAGATAAGCCTTGTTTTTTGATTTGCAAAACATGCTTTCTTGGTTGGTAGTTTGACTTCTGACTTAGTCATGTAGAAGTATTTGATTTTTATGTGGTTATATTTCTCAATTTTGTTTTTCTTTCATGGCTCCTGAATTTTTAGTTAAACTTTATGAAGGCTTACCCCAACTCAAGGTTATAAAAGAATTCATCCGTGTTTACTGTGTGGCTTTATTTAACTCTGATGCATTGGAACATATTATGAGTACAGTGCAAGGAATGGAGCTAATTTTATTTTAGTCCCCAGTGTTAGTTTTCACATCACCATTGCTTTGATATTATTTGTAACAGTACATTATTCTGTATTTCATCCTCGCTGTTTTGAAATGCGGCCTTTTTTATATAGTACTTTCATGTGTTTTGAAGTCATCTTCTAAATTTTCTTTTGTGTTTCATTTATCTGTTTATTCACATATCAGTACCAGTGTTTTAATTATTGATGCTGAATAGTTTCTTTTTAGCATCTGGTAAAATAAGTTACCTCCTCATGGCTCTTGTTTTTCAGTTCTCTTTGCTACTCTTACTCTAAGTAAGCCTAAAGGACTTCTTTTCTGCCTCTGAGTGGATTTTTAAAGAATATTTCAGAATTTTATTTGACTGTCCCTCCATGTTGGTGCTATTTAAATAATGTTCATTAAAAAAAATAAAAAATAATTCATTTTTTAGGGAAACTGATCAGTCAGGAAATGTTAAACTGATGGGAAGAAGACAACTACAGAGACCCAAACCCAATTTATCAAGGGCAGTTGGGAAGAAATCTGTTCTTTCACAAGGTAAAACAGATGCGGAGAACAAGAGTTTACGTGCAGAAACTTCAGTTGAAAAGGTATGGAGTAAGACACTTTATAGAAAATAAAATTACAAAAATTTTCCCTAAGTAGTTGGGAATAAACTGTTTAGTTTGTAACTACATGATAATATAACTGATACTAAAACAAAGATACAGGAACACATGAATATTAAATGTGTCTTGTCTCCTGTTTATGCATTTAGAACCTAGGACATATCATTTCAAACATACTCAGTAGTGAAAAATCTCTTTTGTTTACTTATCTAAATTTTTAAAAATTAAAGTATTTTTTTTTTTAAAGATTTTATTTATCTGTTTGAAAGAGCATGAGAGAGCATAAGCAGGGGGAGCGGCAGAGGGAGAGGGAGAAACAGGCTCCCTGCTGAGCAGGGAGCCCAATGTGGGGCTTGATCCCAGGACCCAGGATCACGACCTGAGTCAAAGGCAGACGGTTAATGACCGAGCCACCCAGGCGCCCCTACTTACATAAATTTTGTATTCAAAATGTTTTTAACCAGTTTTCCATCAAATTATATCCGTAGTCCTTTCCACAGACTGACATATTCCTGTCCTTCATAATCTTTGTCTTTCTTTTTATATATGAAAACATTTCTGTAGGTTTTAATCATAACATACATAATATTTAAAACTTTTTTCTGTGAAACTACTCATTAACCTTTTCTTGGGGTTAATCTTTTTAATAGCTGCATCAGGTTAACATAATAATTTACCTAAGCATTTTTCTAATGGTAGACATTTAAATCGTTTCCATTTTTTTAAACTCTCATAAATAAAAGCAAATGGTTTTGTAAGTAACCCTTTCTTAAGGAAAAAAGCAGAGGATAAATTTCCACAGGAGGTGAGATTAATGAGTCAGAGTGTTTTAAATATTTCTTGGCTTTTGTTATGCATTGTCAAGTGACAGTCAAAAAAAAAAGAATTTATTTACACTGCTACAGGCATTAAACGAATGTTCCTGTTTTTGTATATTTCTGCTGGCATTGTTATAAATTTTTTATTTTTGCTAAAATACATTTTAAAGTGTTAGCTTTTTTCCCTCTTAGGTTAAATACTTTTTATTATACTTCTTGTAATACAATCGTATTATTATAGTCTTGTAAAATTCGACAAAATTGGGAAGCTACAGATTATTGTAAAAATTAAGACAAAAATTACTTGTGATTTCATTATCCAGCTGCAACTAACCTTTTAGCATATATCCTTCCAACTTTTCCTATTACAAAATTTATTAGTATTCAGTTTTGTATCCTTCTTTGGTTCTTAACATTTCTTAAATATTTTTCCATATTATTAAATATTCTTTGAAAACATGGTCTTTAGTGACTTCATAATATTCTGTCAGTGGGTATAACTGAATTTAACCATTTACTCATTATTGGATATTTTGTCTGTTCGCAGTGTTTGGCATTTTATATAATGTTCTAGTAAACATTCTTGTACTTTGTCTGAATATTTACTTAGAGTCTTAGAAATGGTATTACAGTATGAACTTTTTTTTTTTTAAAGATTTTGTTTATTTATTTGACAGAGACACAGCAAGAGAGGGAACACAAGCAGGGGGAGTGGGAGAGGGAGAAGCAGGCTTCCCACGGAGTGGGGAGCCCGATGCGGGGCTCAATCCCAGGACCCTGGGATCATGACCTGAGCCAAAGGCAGATGCTTAACGACTGAGCCACCCAGGCATCCCCAGTATGAACACTTTTAAAATAGATTTTATTTATTTGAGAGGGAGAGAGAGCGAGCGTGCACAAGTGGTGGGGGGAAGGGGCAGAGGGAGAGGGAGACTCTCCTCTGAGCAGGGAGCTCAACATGGGGCTTGATCCCAGGACCCTGAGATCATGACCCCAGCCGAAGGCAGATGCTTAACCAACTGAGCTACCTAAGTGCCCTGAGTATGAACATTTTTTAGGCTCTTGATTTTATATTGGCAAAAAGCTTTCCAGAAAGGATATACCAATTTTTGTTCCTGTCAGTTAATAGATGGGATTATATGCTTTATAATGTTCACAGCTGCATCAATGATTTATAAAATTCTTACAATTAGAAGAACAAAGAATGAAATGTCATTGTTTTAATTTCCATTTATTATGAAGTTTGGACTTTTTTATGTTAAGTCAATAAAATGTAAAAAATTGAATTTATAGAATCATATGGAAAAGGATAAAGTGAAAACATTGGACATTTCTGGAATGGGGAATACAGAGAGAGAGAACCCAGAAGCTGAGACTGTATCTACGTAAGTATTTAGGAAGTAGAATAAAAGTAGTAGCTTTTAAGAGTGACTCTGATAAGTTCTGTACTTGATAATGTCTGAATTTTATTTCCGTTTAGTGTACTTAAGTCTTCTCTTAACTGTAGGTGTGTTGAAACATTTCAGTAGTGTTCTTTATGCTACTGGAGAAATAAATTATGATACGGATCCATTGGGTTCGCAGTTACATTTCTTCCTCAACTTACTAACAGGATTTTAACAAAGTCTTGTTAGATTAATTGTTAAGATACATATTTCTGGATAATTTTATGTATAGCAGGTTTCAAAAGGGAATATTTAACTGGGAATGCAGATTCAGAGTAAGTCTTATTCTAATAATTTGAACCATTGGATTCTGGACTGTACATTTATGCTGTAATCTTTGTCTAGTGCCCTGGAGGTATACGTTACAAACTAGTAGTAGTCTTAGTGGAGAATGGTATTGTCTGTCAAGTATAGATTCTTTTCCAGTTTTGTGATGAAATGATTTTTATAGTTAGGGTTCCAGGATTATGTCTGTCCCAAAGTGTTAAGGTATAGAAACAGGAGTATCTTTGAGGATGTATTTGAGGACACTTGTAATTATTTTTATATTCCAAATGGTTTACTTATTCATACCTTGGAGAAGAGAATACTGAAAACAAACATGTGACTTCAGAATAACCATAATTCTATTCTTTTGTAGTTCTAGTGAAAAAATTGGTCTGCAGGAAGATGATCAAACGAAGGCTGTCAGACCAGCACGACTAATGAGGGGCCGATTGCAAAGGCCGAAGCCAAATGTAGGTAAAGCTGCTGAAAGAAAAGAAATTCTTCCATCACAGGAAAAAATTGAGGCCAATGTAAAAAAGAGTGAAAGTCAATCCTGTATTACTAGAGATGTAAGTACTCTGATTCTTGCCATTTTTTTTGTTAAACAAGTACTTAAGCCTTCTTTTACCTCCCTCTTTAAAGGGCAAGACTGTACAGTTGTGTACATTGTATATTAAATTTAAAGCCAAAATCTCAGAGCCAGCAGCTTTGCTACTTGCAAAGCCATTTAACTCTCAGCAATCTAGATTTTGGGCATTTACATAATGGAGCATCTGCTTTGATCTTATTACGTCGTGTTTGACTTGCCTCCCCCTCCCCATCATTTAGGTATTTGAATTACGCTTCCTTTTTGAAAATATAGCTAGATATGTGAATTTTAACTCTGGCTTAAACACAGTAAAATGTTAAAAGCTTCCTACTAAAATAGAATTCCAAGAACAAAAGATGATGAATTTTAGGTTATTTACATAATAACTAGTCTTTGTGATAAGGGTAAGAGTTCAGATCATAGTTAGATTTGAATTTCTTTTGTTATAATTCTCAAGGTCTATACTGTAATGGTACTAATCAGAAGACAGACCCCTGGGAATAACTCTAATAGACGAGACTGAAGCGCTGTAACTTGCTTTCTGATTAGGAGGAAAAGAATGGGGGCTTTGAGATAAGGTAGAAGGTATAGCTTGTGAAATTTTAAAAAATATTTAAATAACACTAAAAAAAGTGTCCTTTGAATATAATTTTATAATTTTGAAATGTTTACCATTTTCCTTGTACTCAAATTGGATAAAATTTTCAATGCAATTTTTTATAAATGGGTGTTTCATTGAGAAACCTTAAAAATGTGTTTGTTATTAAGAGTCCTGAACAAGTAGAAGATCAGTCATGTAAAAATGTTGACTTTGAAGACATCACATTACAATCTGAGAAAGAAGATAATTTTTTTCAAATGAACGTTAATGAATGTGTAAGGTAAGCATCATCTTAATGGTTATGTAATCTTTGAATTTAGTATAAAGTTTTAGGAATGTTTAATCAATTTTTAAAAACAAAAGCAAATCAGATTAATATTTGTGTATCAAATTACCTAATATTCACAATATAACTTCACTTTTCAGGGCAATTTATGTCATAGCTTTCTTTTTTTTTTTTAAAGATTTTATTTATTTATTTGACAGAGACAGAATGAGAGAGGAAACACAAGCAGGGGGAGTGGGAGAGGGAAAAGCAGGCTTCCCACAGAGCAGGGTGCCCAACTGGGGGCTCGATCCCAGGACCCTGGGATCATGACCTGAGCCAAAGGCAGACGCTTAATGACTGAGCCACCCAGGCGCCCCTATGTCATAACTTCCACGTTAATTTCTGTTACTCGTGATTTGATGAGTTGATATACTCATCATAAATTAGACCTGAATTAACATACATGTTAGATTAAATGTCTGTGTCCAAATGTGAAATGAAACTTATTTTCTTCTATTTGCTTCTTTGGGATTAGATTGATCCACATATGATCTTTATTTAAGGTTCACATAAATTTTTTATAAAACCCATATATAGAAACCCAATACTTCTCCTAGCCACATGTGGCTCTTTCTTTTGTTATTTCCCGTCTGGAGGGTACGAAACAAAATCGATGGAATTATTAGTATACTTTGGAAAATGTTTTTCCTTTGGAAATATTCAATGTACACAGAAGTAGTGAGAACAGAATAGTGGACTTCTGTGCATTACTATGTAGTTTCAACTATTACTCGTATTTTATCAATCTTTACATTTGAAGTCTGGCCTTTCTTATACTTTCTTGTTCAGATCATACTTCAATCTGGCTGTTTGAGATGCTGGTCATATCTGGCCACATAAATGTGTTGTTTAACTCTTATGGCAGGGCATATGTCTGGATAAAAGATAGGAGGTGCCAAGAGGTAGGAATAGTAGACATAAATTGGTCTAGCTCCAATGCAGAGGACTGGGGACCCTTAGCCAGTATTTGGGAAGGATTGTGTGGATGACAATTAGAGACTGTTCAGAGCCAGTTGACTACTACTGTACGTGACCTTATTGATAGATTTCTCTTTATCCATGTCTCTCTATGAGTAGATATATTTATTTTAAAAATTTGTAATTTCAAAACATGGGTTTTTTTTCCCCCTCTCCTTTTAACTTTTAGGTTTTACCCAGAGATACCTGAGGCTTTCTTAATTTATTTTTTATTTTTTTGTTTGAGAATTCCTCGTCTTTCAGTAGTATTTTCTCAACCATCATTTCTTCAGCTGGCAGTATGCTTTAAAATTTGTATTTTTTTTTTTTTTAAATATATAGTATTCAAGAAGATAATAAAGTCCCAGTTCTAAAGACTCGATTTCAGAAACCAAAGCCAAATATAGGAAGAGGAGCTAGAAGAAGAGAAGTCTTCTCAAAGGAAGAGGTGTCAGAGGAGATTGTTGCATCTGGGCAATTCACAGCACCTTTGAGAGAAATTACGAGAGTGGAAGAAACCTTACCAAGGGAGAGGGTATTAGTGGAGGCTAATACTACTAAGGAAATGGAGTCATATTTAAAAAAAACTGAAAGAGACAACTCTCCTAGAGAGAAGATACCAGAAATGATGGACAACACTGTAGATATGGAGACAGATTTGAAAGAAACTGGAAGAGAGGTTTCGCCAAGGGACACTATATCAGAGGTGTCTGATGTCACTGAGGAAAGAGTGACAGATTTGGAAGAAACTGGAAGAGAGGTTTCCCCAAGGGATACTATATCAGAGGTGTCTGATGTCACTGAGGAAAGAGTGACAGATTTGGAAAAAACTGGAGGAAGAGAGATATCCCTACAGGAAAATACCTTGGAGGTCAGCACTACAGATGAAGTAGAAACAGGTTTAGAAGAAACTGGAAGAGAGGTTTCCCCAAGGGACACTATATCAGAGGTGTCTGATGTTACTGAGGAAAGAGTGACAGATTTGGAAGAAACTGGAAGAAGAGAAATATCCCTACAGGAAAATACCTTGGAGGTCAGCACTACAGATGAAGTAGAAACAGGTTTAGAAGAAACTGGAAGTGAGGTTTCTGTAAGGGAAAATGTACCAGAGATGGTTGATGCTACTGAGGACAGAGAAACACATTTGGAAGAAACTGAAAGAAGAGAAATAGACACAGAAGGAAAGGCCCCACAGGTCAAGACTCAAGGTGAAATGGAGGCAGATTGGAAAGAAATTGAAAAAGGAACTTCCCTGAGGGAAAAGGTACTAGTGGGGATCAGTGCTGTAGGGGAAAGGGAGATTGATTTTAAAGAAACTGAAGAAAGAGACCTTTCTGTGATGGAAGAGGTATCAGGAAAGACGACTGCTACTGAAGAAACAGAGGCGGAATCAGAAGAAACTGGAGGAGACATTTCCCTGAAGAAAAGCAGATCAGAAGAGATTAATGCTCTTGAAGAAATGGCTGCAGATTTGGAAAAAACTGGAAAAATAGACATTTCTCTAAGGAAAAATGGAGAAGAAGAGGCTGGGACCTCAAGACAAATGGACACAGATTTAATGCAGAGCAGTAGTAGTTGCTGCAGCACTATGCCTTCACTAAATATCAAAGTATGTCTTTTTCTGTTCTTTAGAAAAACTGTTTTTGAACATTTTTTCAGAGAAAAATTATCAAAATAAAAACCGTGATTATTGCTCTTAAATCCCATAACATTTAAAATCTCTAAAAGCTTAAAGTCTTTCCCAGCCGTAAATTCTGTGTTTTAGGACCTTAAAGAAACTATGCATTTTTAAAAAAAAAAAAACTTAAAAAATATTTAATTGTGGATAAGTTACCATTCTTAGTGTCAGTTTGAAGTTATTCTTAGCTAAAAGGAGTGTAGGGAATTGGACTGAGTTAGTGCTAACTCTAGTATGAACATGCATTAGAATTATTTCTTTCGACCAAATGTCTTTCTCAGTTTTTATTTCCTGTCCCACTCCACTTTTATTTTTATTTTTTTAGATTATTTATTTATTTAGAGAGAGTGAGTGGGAGGGGCAGAGGGAGAGAGACAATCCCAAGCAGACTCTGCACTGAGCGTGGAGCTCGACGTAGGGCTCAATCTTAGAACCCTGAGATCATGAGCTGAAACCAAGAGTTGGATGCTTAACTGACTGAGCCATCCAGGTGCCCCCCACCCCCACTCCACTTTTAAATTTTCTTTTTTCTTTGTTTTTAAATTTTTAAGTTTTATTTTAGAAAGAGAGTGAGAGAGAGTGCGAATGTTGTAGGGGCAGAGGGAGAGAGTGAAAGAATCTAAGGCATGCTCCATGGTCAGCACAAAGCCCAATGTGGGGCGTGATCCCACACCCCCGAAATCATGACCTGAGCTGAAATCGAGAGTTGGACGTCCAGGTGACTGACCACCCAGGTGCCCCTAAAATTTATTAAATATTTCCAGTGGGGTTGCTTGGCTGGCTCAGTTGGGGGATCATGTGACTTTTTTTTTTTTTTTTTACCATGTGACTCTTGATCTTGGGGTTGTAGGTTTGAGCTGCACGTTGGGTGTACAGATTACCTAAAAATAAAATCTTTAAAAACCCAAAAGTTTCTAGTTACTTTAAGTTCACACAGTTGTGACATTATCCATTTGTGCTGATTTACTGTGGTTGATTTCCTGTGACTATTCCTCCAGAACGTTAGCAGTGAAGTACTATCCATGGTGTGTACACCTGAAGAAGAAAAAAGGAATTCTGAAAAGGAACTGTCAGGTCACTTGAGTTGTTTGAAGACTTCTTTGCAGACTTCTGAACTTGATAAAACAGAAGACCAGGGGATGCTCTCTCCAGATGTTCCAGAGCAGTTTTCAGATATTAATTTAAGGTACAAGTATATTGGTCTATGTGCTTTTAAAGACAAAGCATCTATTTTTTAAAGTTTTAATTTTTTTTTAAAGATTTTTATTTATTAGAGAGTGAGCAAGAGCAGGGAGAGGGTAAGAAGAGGAAGAAGCAGGCCCCCTGCTGAGCAGGGAGCCCGATGTGGGGCTTGATCCCAGGACCCTGGGATCATGACCTGAGCCAAAGGCAGATGCTCAACTGACTGAGCCACCCATGCGCCCAAGACAAAGCATCTAAAGTTATATTATCAGATTATCAGTAAGGTTTCAAGACAAATCATCTCTAGCATAGTGTTACAGATTTTAAGCTTTGGGATGTTTGGAGAGAATTTTGAGGTCGTTGTGACAGTAGATTGAGAGAATTACTAACATCAGAATTGTATGTAACACATATTCCTAAGTCAATATGGGTGTGAGAACCTGTATTTTCTCTCTGCACAGATGATAGGCTTATACTTCATTTGTACTCCTCATATTTTTTAGGATCTACCAAATAGTCCAATTTGTTTTCCTGTTAAGAATTAGATTTAGGGGCACCTGGGTGGCTCATTTGTTAAGCATCTGCCTTCGGCTCAGGTCATGATCCCAGGGTCCTGGGGTCAAGCCCCACATTGGGCTCCTGCTTATTAGGAAGCCTGCTTCTCCCTCTCCCACTCCCTCTGCTTGTGTTCCTGCTCTTGCTATCTCTCTGTCAAATAAATAAATAAAATCTTAAAAAAAATTAGATTTAATATTTACTGCCAATTTCTCAAGTTGTCCTAAGACTCTGTTCTTGTCGTCCCTTCAACTCTTTCTAACGTTCGATAATCCTTTTTCCAAAAGCAAATCTCTTCCTCAAGAGCAGAAGCCACTTGAAGTTAAACCAGCACCTTTTGTGAGAAGTCGATTCAAAAGACCAAAACCAAACTTAGCAAGAGCAACTTTAAAGAGAGAGACTACAGTAGCAGAAAAATACGTATCTGGGAAGAAATTGGAAACTGATAATACTGAGACTGTTGTGGTACAGCAGAGCAGTGAACAGATAAACACTCTCCCTTCTCAACATGTGAGTGCTATTCAAGGTGGATGTTCTTTGTTTTAGCTATTATGATTACTAAAGTAAAACAGCTGGGGTTAACATTTAACAGATATTTTCTCATATAATTTCTACTGCATGTGGTATTAGTCTTGTTATACTTACTGTGCCTCACTGTTCCATGTGGTTTTGTAAGAATCTTGTCTCTCTCATGATGGGCAAGTATGTCATGGAAAGGAATTTAAGAGTCCTGGGATCTAAGTTCTGACCTTTATTCATCGTGTGACCATAGCCAAATGATGCAGCTAGTTTCTTCACAGAAAAAATGAGTTTGATAGTCATTCTTTGTTTTACTTTGTTGTTAAGGTGCATTAAAAAGTTAAAAGCTTGATAGGAGTTAAAGGAGATGTTTTATTTACTTTGTTAACTTGGTCCATAACAAATTAAGATTGTGTGATATAATATCAAAAATGTTGAATGGAAAAGTTAACCTCGTAAGTTGAGTGTTCTAAATATAAAAGTACTTTTTTGGCCATACAGGTGGGCAACAGGTACATGAAGAGATGCTCAATATCACTAATCATCAGCAAAATGCAAATCAAAACCACAATGAGCTGTCACCTCCCACCAGACAGAATAACTAGTCAAAAAGACAAGAAATAGCAAGTGTTGGTAAGGATGTAGAGAGAAAGGAACCCTCATGTGCTGTTGGTGGGAATGTAAATTGGTGCAACCACTGTGGAAAACAGTATGGAGGGTCCTCAAAAAATAAAAAAAGAATTACTATATCCAGTAATTCTAGTAGTGAGTATTTGCCCAAAGAATTCCAAAAGATGGATGCACCCTTATGTTTATCATAGCATTATTTACAATAGGGAAGATAGGAAAGCAACCAAAGTGCCCACCAATAGATGAATGGATAAAGAAGATGAGTTATATATATACAATGGAATATTACCCAGCAATAAAAAAGAATGAGATGTTGCCATTTACAGTAACATGGATGGGCCTAGAAGTCCATTTTGCCAAGTGAAATACTATGCTAAGAGAAGTCAGTCAGACAGAGAAAGACAAATACCATATAATTTCCCTTACACGTGGAATCTGAAAAATAAAACAAAACAAAAAAAGAACAGACTCAAATACAGAGAACAAACTGGTGGTTACCAGAGGAGAAGGGGGTGGGGAATTGGGGGAAATAGGAAAAGGGGATTGATTAAGAGGTACAAACTTCCCAGGGCCCCTGGCTGGCTTAGTTGGTAGACCATGCAACTCTTGATCTTGGGGTTGTAAGTTCGAACCTCATGTTGGGTGTAGAGATTACTTAAAAATAAAATCTTTTTTTTTTTTTTAAAGATTTTATTTATTTATTCATGAGAGACAGAGAGAGAGAGAGAGAGAGAAGCAGGCTCCCAAGGAGCAGGGAGCCCGATGTGGGACTCGATCCCAGGACCCTGGGATCATGACCTGAGCCGAAGGCAGACGCTTAACCATCTGAGCCACCCAGGTGCCCAAAAATAAAATCTTTAAGAAGCACAAACTTTCAGTCATGAAATAAGTAACAGAGATAAAAAGTACAGCATAGGGAATATAGTTAATAATATAGTAACGTGTGGTTATAGGTAGTGACCATACTTACCATGGTGAATACTGAGTGATGTATATAATTGTTGAATCGCTGTGTTGTACATATAAAACTAATAAAACATTGTATGTCAACTATACTTCAATAATAATAAAGACAAGTTCATAAAAATTAATAAAATGATGTATTTTTTAAAAAGTCAATTTTGGATTAAAATTCTTCTTTTATGTTTTATTTTTTTTTTAAAGATTTTATTTGAGAGAGAAAGAGAGGATGAAGGGGGGAGGGTCAGAGGGAGAAGCAGATTCCCCACTGAGCAGGGAGCCCGATGCGGGGCTCAATCCTGGGACTCCAGGATCATGACCTGAGCCGAAGGCAGACGCTTAACCAACTGAGACACCCAGGTGCCCCTTCTTTTATGCTTTAAGATAGCTTAGTTCTGGGGTGCCTGGGTGGCGCAGTTGGTTAAGTGTCCAACTCTTGATTTTGGCTCAGGTCTTGATCTCAGGGTCGTGAGTTCAAGCCGTGTGGAGCCCACTTAAAAACAAATAAATAAGATAAAATAGGTTAGTTCTTAAAATGCTTGAAAATTTGTACTTTTTCTGCCTGATCTTGTATTTTAAAAAGGTATATCTTTTTTTATTGATTATCTATCTGATTATAAAAATTTCACATTGAAAAAATATGTAATCTAAAAAGTGAGAGTCCATTATAATGTCTCATTTCTACCTCCCAAGTTAATCAGTCATGTAGTTATTTTGAGTATATCCACCCAGCCTTTTATGTATAGATACTTATTTATATAAATAATGTGTGGGTATTTTCATTGTTTTCCAAAAATGGCGTTATAACTTGCCTTCTCATTTTTTCACTTAACATAATATTGTGAACATATTTTTGGATCAGCATATACAGATTTATCTTCTAAATGGCTCTGGACTGTTCCATTATAAACAAGTTATAATTTATTCAGTACCCTACGATAGGTTTGTCTTGTTCCCAGTGTTTTGATTGTTCTTGCTTTTTTGGGGAGCTATTAAATGGGTATAATAAATATCTTTGTATGTACTTTTCCATATACTTACTTGAGTATTTTTGTAAGATACATTTCTAGAAGTAAATTTGCTGAGAATTAAAATTTTTGGTAGATACCGTTCTGTTGTCCTCTACAGAGACTTTACCAATTTATTTTGCTGATAGTGTATGAAAGTTCCTGTTTCCCTATACTTTTATCAACCCTCAGTGAAATTTTTCTTATTTGCCTTTTAGGGTGTGGCTTCCCTAATGACATCAAGAGAAAAAGACACATCAGGTCACAGGGAGGAGGAGTCTGTAATATTACCATGTATACAGACTGAAAAGGACCTTTCACCTTCGAGTTCTTGTGATCCTAAAGAGATGTCTCAGCCTACACAGGCCCAGGAAAAGGAATTAGTTGTTTCTACGGGGTAAACAGTGATACTTCTTTGAAAATATAAAATATATTTATATTTTAAAAAAAAAGGAAAATCTAAAATATGAGAGAATTCTTTCAAGTATTTCTTCATTGTTACTAAGATGTGTTAATGTATTTTATTTTTTTTTTATTTATTTTTATTTTTTTATTTTTTTATTTTTTTAAAGATTTTATTTATTTATTTGAGAGAGAGAGAATGAGAGAGAGCACATGAGAGGGGGGAGGGTCAGAGGGAGAAGCAGACTCCCTGCCGAGCAGGGAGCCCGATGCGGGACTCGATCCAGGGACTCCAGGATCATGACCTGAGCCGAAGGCAGTTGCTTAACCAACTGAGCCACCCAGGCGCCCGTGTTAATGTATTTTAAAAGTGAATACCAAGAGGGGCGCCTGGGTGGCTCAGTTGGTTAAGCGACTGCCTTCGGCTCAGGTCATGATCCTGGAGTCCCTGGATTGAGT
>NC_138375.1:93130441-93173766 GCF_054177405.1 Leptonychotes weddellii | reverse complement strand
CAGGCGCCCGTGTTAATGTATTTTAAAAGTGAATACCAAGAGGGGCGCCTGGGTGGCTCAGTTGGTTAAGCGACTGCCTTCGGCTCAGGTCATGATCCTGGAGTCCCTGGATTGAGTCCCGCATCGGGCTCCCTGCTCGGCGGGGAGCCTGCTTCTGCCTCTGACCCTCCCCCCTCTCATGTGCTCTCTCTCTCTCATTCTCTCTGTCTCAAATAAATAAATAAAATCTTTAAAAAAAAAAAAAAGTGAATACCAAGAATACTTGGTTTATTTTTATCTTTTGTATTATTTTTATTTATTTATTTATTTATTTTTAAGATTTTATTTATTTATTTTGACAGAGACACAGCGAGAGAGGGAACACAAGCAGGGGGAGCAGCAAGCAGAGAGAGAAGCAGGCTTTCCGCTGAGCAGGGAGCCCGATGTGGGGCTCGATTGCAGGACCCTGGGATCATGACCTGAGCCGAAGGCAGACGTTTAACAACTGAGCCACCCAGGCGCCCTCTTTTTATTATTTTAAAAAAGATTTATTTATTTATTTATTTGAGAGAGGGGGAGAAAGTGCTCAGGGAGGAGGGCAGAGGGAGAGGGAGAGAGAGTCTTAACCAGACTCCACGCTGAGCACACAGCCCTATGCAGGGTTTGATCTCATGACCCTGACATCATGACCTGAGCCGAAACCAAGAGTATGATGCTTAACCAACTATGCCACCCAGGGCGCCCCAAGAATACTTGGTTTATTTTTATTCATGTGTCAGACTGCCTAAAATAGAAAATCACATTGAGTTAACACCTTTTAATGCTTGCCTGCGTGTATTCACTATTAGCTGCTTAAGGCTTTATACAAACCATTGCATTTAAAAATACATGTATATAAAGATTGTATTCATTATCTTCTTAAAAACTATAGTAGAAGGGCGCCTGGTGGCTCAGTCAGTTAAGCGTCTGCCTTCAGCTCAGGTCATGATCCCGGGGTCCTGGGATGGAGCCCCGCTTTGGGTTCCCTGCTCAGTGGGGAGTCTGCTTCTTCCTCTCCCTCTGCCTGCCACTCCCCCTGCTTGTGTTCTCTCTGTCAAATAAATAGATAAAATCTTTACAAAAAAAATTGTAGTAGAAGACTTATTTACTGTTTTAACCATTTTTTATGTATATGGTCTAGTGGCATTAATGCACATTCACAAGAATGTGCATTCACATTGTTTTGCAACAGTTACCACATATATCTCCAGAACTTTTTCATCTTCCCAACTGAAACTTCACCCATTAACAAGACCACCCCATTCCCCTCTTTCATTCCCTGGCAACTACCTTTGTACTTTCTGTCTCCATAAATTTGAATCTTCTAGGTACCTTATTTAAATTCATTACCTTTTGATGATTAAAATAGCTCTTTTTTTAAAAAAAGAATTTATTTATTTATTTGACAGAGAGCAAGAGAGGGAACACAAGTAGCGGGAGTGGGAGCGGGAGAAGCAGGCTTCCCGCTGAGCAGGGAGCCCGATGCAGGGCTTTATCCCAGGATCCTGGGATCATGACCTGAGCTGAAGGCAGACACTTAACGAATGACTGAGCCACCCAGGTGCCCCAATAGCTATTTTTTTAAAAATAAAAGTATATATATTTATCATCAAAGTAATTTGATTTTCCTCAAATGATACAAAATTTTTTTATAGTTTGTTAGAGAAGGTTCAATTTTTATGTCTTTACATTTGTTTTCATCTTTTTACAGTCCAGTTCCCTCTCTTTCTCTTTGTCCTCTCTTCTAGGGCTCATAATACAAACACTTTGCAGCAAGAAGTGAAGGAAAGCGTTATCCCAACTGCTCAAACAGTAAGGAGCCGATTTCAGAGACCCAGACCAAACATAAGAAAGACTGGACAGAGGCAAATAGAAAAAGGTGAAGCTGAAGGCATAATTAAGGAAGAAAGAACGATAGTACAAAAAGATGAAACTAAAAAGTTCTTGACTCTGGTGAGTTACTGTTATGTAATTGAGCCTTTTAATGCATGTTAAAATATGAAATGACAGCTCAGACTGGGTTTAGAATATAGGCATCTGACACTCTCATCAATGAATATGTAACATATCTAGTTCTGTTCCAGATTTACCGTTCTGGATTTTTTTTAATTGAAAATAGTTTTTTTTCCCTAACTAATTGTACGTATTCATTATGAAAATGTTCAATTAATACAAAATATCATAATGACTACTCCAGTCTTATTACCTTGAGGTAACTACTGAAAACCTTCTGACATATCTTACTGGGTATATCCATGCATGCATGTGTGTACACTTATGTAAACTTAAATAATAAAATCTCTGGGGCACCTGGCTGGCTCAGGTGGTAGAGCATGCAGCTCTTGATCTTCAGGTTGTAAGTTCAAACCCCACAAAGGGTGTAGAGATTACTGAAACATAAAATATTTTTTTTTTTTTTAAAGATTTTATTCATTTTTTGACAGAGAGAGACACAGCAAGAGAGGGAACACAAGCAGGGGGAGTGGGAGAGGGAGAAGCAGGCTTCCCGCGGAGCAAGGAGCCCGATGCGGGGCTCAATCCCAGGACCCTGGGATCATGACCTGAGCCGAAGGCAGACGCATAACGACTGAGCCACCCAGGCGCCCCCATAAAATAATTTTTTTAAATAGTAAAGTCATTGTGTACATGTTATTTTGTGACTTATTTTTACTTATTAAGTGACTTTTTATATGTCAAGAAGTATGGAGATACATCATTTTTCATTGTTGCATAACATTCTGCTGTTTGACAGTTTAACCAATCTTTTATTGATGTATCTTTTGGCATAAATCTAAGTAGTGTAATGCCCTTTTCAACAGATCTTGTTTCTTTGTTCTTCTGTTTCTCTGTCTACCAAGGGAAAATCTAGATTGAAAGCGATTGTAATCCTTGTTTGAAACATCCCTATCCCCAGAAGAAATCATTAGACTTTTTGGGAAAAAAATCATTAAACTTTTTTGGTGGCGGGGTGGGGGGGGGCGGTTTGTGTTCACAACAGATAATTATTTGGTTTTTAAAGTGTTCTGTAAACATAATAATTGCAATAATTGAAACTTTCTCCGAATTAGTTTTATTTTGGACAGCAAAACGTGAACATTGCATACCTAGTTTGACTCTTACTTTTGAAGAACTCAATACCTTTCTAAATGATTGAAATATTTTAGGAGGTGTGTTCAGTTATTTTAAAAAAATGCTACTTTTCTTTTGTCATTTTAGCCAAATTCTCCAGTTGGAACTGAAATTGAAGTTGTATCCTCCAAAGTTTCAGAGTCACAGTATGAAAACCAGAGTCACATGGTTCTTGTAGAACCTCTTCATCTTAACAAAATAAATGTTTTAGATGAAAAGATGAGGTGAGTTTGCTTTTAATCAGAAAAGTGTAAAATTTTCTAAAGATAAAGTTTGAATAACTTGACATCAAGAAAAGTTTGTGGAAGGGGCGCCTGGGTGGCTTAGTCATTAAGCTTGTGTTCCCTCTCTCGCTGTATCTCTCTCTGTCAAATAAATAAAATCTTTAAAAAAAAAAGTTTGTGGAAGGATAAAGCAGTAATTATGAAATAGAATATTTTAAATATGCTTCTTTAAATGCTGTAAGAATTGCATGATTGATACTCTCTTAATATATAATTTCTCCTCAAAGTTTGGTGAGCCTCCTCATTTTTTATTTTAAAACTAAATTTAGGGGCACCTGGGTGGCTCAGATGGTTAAACATCTGCCTTCGGCTCAGGTCATGATCCCAGGATCCAGGGATCCAGCCCCGCGTCAGGCTCCCTGCTCGGTGGGGAGTCTACTTTTCCCTCTCCCTCTACTGTTCAGCCTACTTGTGCTCTCTCTCTCTTACTGTCAAATAAATAAATAAAATCTTTAAAACAAAACAAAACCAAAATTTAATACTAGACAGAAGTTCTTAAGTTCTTTGTATATTTAGAAATTTATATCCTATTGACTAAAATTCATAAATAGGAATTGCTACCAGGTACTTAGTATATGCTATATTTAGAATTGTGTCCCAAACCAAATGCTAAGAATAGTATCTTTTAAATGAGTTAGACTAGAAAGGTGAAGATACTTCAGTACTCTACCACTTTTATTACTTATAATCTGCTTTATTATTACTGATACTACTTTTTTTTAAAAAAAGATTTGTTTATTTTAGAGAGAGAGCAAGCCCATATAGGTGCATGTGTGTGAGTGAGCAGGGAGAGGGGCAGAGGGAGAGGGAGAGAGAATCTCAAGCATTCTCCCCTCTGAGCACCAAGCCCCATGCAGGCCTCGATCTCATGGCCCTGAAATCATGATCTGAGCTGAAACTGAGCCACCCAGGCACCTTAATACTACATTTTGATTAGCAGTGATCTAAGACTGCTTCATTGCAAGGGTACCACTAGAGAGAAGACCCAAAAGTGAAGGAACAGCAGGCGCAGGGGATGTTTAAGGGGAGAGGGAACAGCAGCTCGAAAGTACTTAAGGAAAGAACATGCCTAGCTTGTTTGAGGAACAGTGAAGGGTGCTAGTATGAAACGGGGAAAGAGAGGGAGTAGCAGATGTAGGAAAGGGTAAAGGCTGACCAGGGAGAATGGCAGATTATATAGGACCATTGTAAGGAATTTGATTTTGATTCTACTGAGCCTTTAAAGACTAGTGACCTTCAAGGTCAGCCTTTCCTAATGCTCTCATTTATAATTGACTAGCTAGACCAAGAGGATTGGAATGGCTTGTTCAAAATAACATTGGCAAATTAGTTTTTAAACTTAAGTTTTCAGATTTATGACTTTCAGACTAGCAGATTTGTGTAGTTATATAAGCAGACCTTCCTGAATGAAAGAAACTTTACATGTTTCAGGAGATTTTATGCTGAACTTTTGTGTTTTTTATGAGAGAAATTAAACTTTTAATTTCTTTTTTTTTTAAAGATTTTTTAAAATTTATTTGACAGAGAGATAGCACAAGTAGGCAGAGCGGCAGGCAGAGGGAAAGGGAGAAGCAGGCTCTCTGCTGAGCAGGGAGCCCGATGTGGAGCTCGATCCCCGGACCCTGGGATCATGACCTGAGCTGAAAGCAGCCGCCCAACCGACTGAGCTACCCAGGCGCCCCTCAAACTTTTAATTTCTTTATGGAAACCCACGCTCCACCCCACCCTACCCCCCCTTTTTTTCTTTTGAAAAACCTTTTTCTATTCATGAAATTTATTCCATCTGTTCACTTTATCATGAGTGATACTTTCTTCAGAGTAAAAATCTTTATAGTTTTAAAATTAGATTATTTCTAAGTCCAGTATTGTCTTGTCTCTTTTTGACTCAAGTAGCACGTTAGGTTTATATATGTATTTTATTTTTACTTGCTTTTGTATAATCACACTTAACTGTAAATAGCTTACATTAAATATAATCTATTTTCCTAAATACATCGGCCTACATTGGAATGTATTTAGCCAGCATCATAACCTTGTTAGGATTTCCTGTGAACTTCTTTGGTGTTTCGCTGCCAGAAGAGCTTAGCAGAGTTGGAACATTTGGAAATGTAACTAAGTAATTTATTAGAAATATTACTTAAGATTAGCCTTTAATATAGATCTTTCAGAGAACTCCTGATAGATACTTATATACCTAATTTTCTTTATAATATCCAGGTTTATATTAGTTTTAAACTTCCCAATTCAGAATTCAGATCCTTGCCAGTTATTAAAATATTTTCCAGGAAAATTTAAGATAGCTCTTCAGGGGTTCTCTTGGGAGCTATACCTACTCTGTTGAACGTTAAACCTTGTCTTTTTCTGATTTGGCAGATACACAATCATTATATTGAGATCCTATGACACTGGCTGTCAGTAAACCCTTTTCCATAAACTGACAGGTCTGTGATGGGAGGACGGACTCTGGCTTTTAAGTCTGGTCTTGAACCAGAAGGACCAAGGATGTTGTGACCATTGTATATTTGTTCATGCTTCAGAGCCCAGTTGAAGATATTTGTTTAAAGTACCATTATGAAATCCAGGTTCAACTACTGGCATTTTTTTTGTATCTAGTTATCACTCTGAAAATTACTTCAAGTACCATGACACTACACACCAGAATCAATGAATAAAGTAAAAAAAGATTAATATTACCGAAAACTATTTTCCAGACTGTCCAGAAAATGGAAATTTTAAAAGCTTTTACATTCTTTTTATCAGCATGTGTGGTTTCATTTTATGTGTTTGGTTTTAAAGCCAATTTATATATAGTCCTTTGAACATATTATTGGTTTGTGTTCAAATTGTTTGATGTAACAGCTGTCCTATCAATAAGGAATTCTGATTTTGGTTTTTCATCATGATTTGTACTTCATTCTAGACATGAACCTAAAAGGTCTGTTCCTAGTCCAGCACATTTGGTAAGAAGACAATTCCAAAAGGCTAAGCCAAATTTGGGAAGAGCACATGGTAAGAAAGAGGAACCAGGCATAGAAAAAGATAGAGCAGATCAGAGTGAGGCAAGGAAGCCAGAAGATAATTTGCTGCAGCCAGGAGATTCTGACACTCATCTCCTTCAAAAGGTAAGTTTGAAAAAAACACTTTTTCTCAATGGGCTCTGTTTTGTCAAGATCATGAAGGAGAGAATTTTAAAAAATACAGTTTTGTCTTTTGTACTGTAACCAATTTTATAAAAATTGAGTGACTTTCTAGTATTATAAAAAGTTAGAAACCAGGGCGCCTGGGTGGCTCAGATGGTTAAGCGTCTGCCTTCGGCTCAGGTCGTGATCCCAGGGTCCTGGGATCGAGTCCTGCATCGGGCTCCCTGCTCCTTGGGAGCCTGCTTCTCTCTCTCTCTCTCTCTGTCTCTCATGAATAAATAAATAAAATCTTCAAAAAAAAAAAGTTAGAAACCAGTCAGTGTGTGTGTGTGTGTGTGTGTAAGTTTCCATGGTAATATTAGCTGTTTCTTCTTAAATTTAAGGAAAAGGCTGAGTTTCTGACATCTTTGGAGGTTTCAGCAAGAAAAGATTGTGTAGATTCCACAGAGGCTAGTTTGGCCAAAAACAATGCTCATTCAGAAGTTGGACCATCAGGAAGCGTTGGAGAAAAAACTGTAGGGGATAAATCTGTGTCTTCAGTTGCTGAAGAGCAGTGTCTCAGTAAACTATCAAGGTAAAGTTTTATTTAACAAATACTTTCAGAATAAGAAATAAAAATAACCTATTATGGATGTCCTGCCATAACTTATTTGTAGAGTAAAAAGATGGTTTGTTAACAGAAGTGTAGATTGTTTGTTAATTACAGGTCTGTTCCTTTCCCACTTAGGATTTTTATTTACTAAAGTTTACCTTTTACTGATGTTCTTAGGAAGATTTTTCTTTCCTACAGTTAAAACTTCTGGATGTTGAGTATATTAGACATGAGCAGAAGCCTGACCAAAAAGTAGTATCTATTACCTAAATAATTAAAGTGCTAGTTCAAGTGGGGTCACAAATACAACTGAAGGGTACTCATGTTCTATAGTTTTTAAGGAGAGTGGAAAAGAACTTAAGTTCTAGAAAACAACATTGTTCTGATGGATTTTTTGCCTTCCTTTCTTTATTTTAACCTAGTCTGTTTACCCAGTAGTATCACTTCTTTTTGAGCTCATTTTGTTTTACTGGACCATTTTCCTTTTCTCATTTTCTTCTAATAATTTCCAGTCTTGTATCTCATTTTCACTTAAATAGCAAGGAAAAAATGGCCCAGAATTAACTTACTCTGAAAAATTTGTAGGTAGATAACTAAGAATGAACTCTGAATAAGAAACTAGTAGTAATAGTACATTTCTTTCTTCATTTCACAGAGTAAGTTTTTAACATTATGGGTTGTGGGCATTTTCATTTTAATGGCTTGAAGTTTGATTTCATTCTGAAATTTTGGTTTCATTAAAATATCCTCCTTGTGCATGTAATGACTAAATTGTTATTTTGATTAAACATCCAGCTCTCCACAGCTGTTAAAAGAATCAAATTACTCTAAAATTGGTCTGGATCGAAGAGCAACTGTCTCTTCTGCTTCTGAGTGTGAGGTGGATCATAGCGGGAGGAGAATGCATCGCAAGATGAAACCAAGTGTCACCAGAGGGCGTGGATCAAAACGAGTTCGAAGTAAGACCTCTAAGAAGGAACCTCGAGCTTCCAAGGCCACGCTGGTGACTCTTCGGGCTTCGCAGGAAGAAGATGAAGATGATGATGAAGATTTTGAGCCTGATTATGAAGACGAAAGTTACCATCTTGCTCCAGAAGAAGTAAACAAAGCTCCAGTGTTTGTTCCCATTGGTCTCAGGTCTCCCGAACCTGTTTCTGCTCAGATCGAGGAAACGATGGAAGAGGTAGTTTGTTTTTTGAATTCTGAGAACTCTGTCTTGTTTTTTTCTTTTAGTGTATCATTGTTTCTTCTTAGTGATTATTAAGATTTGAAAAGTTCGTTCTGTGAATAGCCTCTACCAAATGTAGTTTGTTTGAGACCTGAGGGATATCTGAAGGAATCAGTAGAAGGAGCCTCCTGTGATTATTTAACCTCTGTGACCCAGGCCCACCATGAGGTAGTCATTGTAATAATAAGGATGGAAATCTAATTTCATTTGTATGTGGAGGCTGCTTAATCTACTTTCTGATTAATTTTTCTTTTTAATTTTGGCAGGTGTTTTCTGTTAACTCTCTGATAGGCTGAGGCTGGTTAGTAGAGAATGTAGAAGGGACATTTAAAAATTTTGGTAAAATACACGTAAAATTTATTATCTTGGCCATTTTAAGTGTAGTTCAGCGACATTAAGTGCATTCATATTGTTGTGCTACACCATCACTACCGTCCATCCACAGAACTTTTTTCGTCTTGCAGAACTAAAACTGTACCCATTAAATGATAGTTTCCCATTACCTCCTCCCCTCTTGCCTATGGCAAACACCATTCTACTTTCGTCTTTATGAGATTACTCTAGGTAATTACTCATGTAACTGGAATCATACAGTATCTGTCCTCATTGTGACTGGCTTATTGAGTATAAAGTTTTTAGGGTTCATCCATATTGAAGCATATGTTGGAATGGTCTTTTTTTAAGGTTGAGTAGTATTTAATCATGTAGCTATACCACATTTTGTTTATCTTTTCATCTGTCAGTGGACAGTTGGGTTGCTGCCACCTTTTGGCTATTATTGCAGAGAGTGCTGCTATGAAACATGGGTGTACAAATACCTCTTCTAAACCCTATTTTCAATTCTTTTGTGGATATACCTAGAAGTGGAGTCACTGAATTATATGGTAAATTGTACACCAATTTTTACTATTTTGAAAAACCGCCATACTGTTTCCATAGCAGTTGTATCATTTTACCTTCCTTTCAGTGGTGTACAAGGGTTCTGATTTCTCCACATTCTCACCAGCCCTTTTATTTATTTATTTTTCAGAATGGCCATCCTAATGGATAGGAGGTGGAAGAACATAATATTTCAACTTACTTTGTTATAAGAGCTCCTTTTTTGCCTCTTGGTCTAGTATGCTAGCTTTGTTTCTGCCTCAATTTTCAGTAATTTACTTGGCTTAACAAGCAGCACAACTGCATCTCTTTTGTATTAAGCATTTATGATTGTTTCTGAGTCATTTGCAACAGAATTAGGAATTAACTGAGGTAGTAGTGATGATAATAACAAGAAGTAGGAAACTTAAACCAATTCAGGTAATGTTGAATCCAGAATTAATGGATTATTGATAACTTCACATTTATGATGAATGGAAGTCCACAACCACCTTTATTTATTCACTGTTAATAATCACATACTAGATGATATAAAGTTAATGAGTTAGAATGGTTGAAATTAAATAAAAATGATGCAAAATGAAATTTCTTATAACTGAAAGTTCAGAGTTGAAGATAGTGCATTTACGTTTTATTTGAAACCAAGAAAATGCAAAAGGAAAGTTAATTTTTTGTAAGGACACCTGGTTAACACTGCATGATAATTCATTTAGCTATATGTTTTGTATTTTACTAATTCCGTTGGTTGAAAGGCACATTGTTAAGTGAAAGAAGTCAGTTGCAAAAGAATCACACAATCACATAATTATCCATTCATATGAAATGTCTCAAACAGGAAAATCTGTAGAGACAGAAAGTAGATTAGTGGTTTGGCTTAGGGATTTGGAGATGAGGGGTTAAGAGAGTGATAACTAACGGATATGGGGTTCGTTTTTGAAGTGACGAAAATGTTCTAAAAGTGACTGTGGTGATGGTTACACATATCTGTGCATATTCCAAAAACATCAAATTACACACTTTACATGGGTGAATTCTTGGTATGTAAGTCATTATCTCGATAAAGCTGTTTTAAAAAAAAATAAAGCTTTGAAACTGGATAGTGCCTTAAAGAACCAACTTTCAAATATCTACAGTATTTCCATTTGTCATCCATTCCCAACTCTTCAGGAAATATTTTGTTTTTTCAAGTCAGTTTAACTTTCTCATTCATCCCTGGCCTATAGGATAGTAGCAAAGATTTTTCTCTAGTATTTGCTTCTGAAAAAACAGATACAGAATGCACAAGTGTTACTATAGTAATTATATCATGAAGGCAGATTTTCATACTTGACTGTTCACTCACTTTCTATTGAATCATAGTTTTTTATACTTACCTCTCTGTAAATAAGGGACTAGAAGCCAGATTGTCTTGTATACGGTCTAGGAGATAAATCTTAGTCCTTTAGTCCCCAGATTATAGGGATCTATGACCAAAAAGACTACTACATGAGTAAATGTGAATGAATTCACTTTTTTACATGTCCATTGCCATGGCTATCATGGGGTTGTGGGAGAGGGTAGTTGCCTTGGTGCAGGGGCGGAAATATGGTAAATCTTTTTAAAGTGCTTTCAACTCATCTTTATTACAGCACTGAAGATGGTGTATAGTTAGGTAATTGCATGTCTGTTTTTGTGAGATTGTGAATTCCTTGAGGGCAGGGACCAAACTTGCCTTTTTTCAGCTTTGTACCCTTGTATCTGTAGCCTAGTTTTTAGGAAGCACTCCATAAATATTCACAGATTGTTGAGAGAAATTATGGGAACATAGAGACAAAGTGGGGATAGTAGAAAGTGAAATGCTAGGTACTAAGAAGATTACTTTGGAAATTCTATTTACTATTTGTAAGGATCACAGACCCCTCCAAAAGCTTAAATGTTTTACTTTGCCAAGTTGATGTCGAGTTACTATATTTCAGTTTTTAATTGTGTATGAATGTGGGTTGTTTATTCAGTTTAACACTCTATTTTACTTAGTCATTTTGTTTTACTGACTGTAGTATGCCAAAATGAAATAATGAAACTTCTCATTTTGACAGCTTGAAATAACTGTGAATGTACCAGATATAGGCATAGCTGTTGTTGAACATCCACTCTCAAACACAAATGTGACTACTCAGGAGATGAAACAAGAAGAAAATTTGAAGGCATTATCTGTTGTAAGTATCCATTGTAATATGTTTTGTTTTTAACTCTTTGTTTACTTTCAAAAGAATGGAGGTTTATTTTGAAAGCTTTAAGTTTACAAGCCATTCTTACTAATTTCTTTCATGTAGGGAGCTGTAAGTATGAATAGTAGAAACTGGTGAATAATCCATAGATTTTGTATTTCACTTGGAAAGCATTGATTTTTGTGTGTGTGCGCGTGAATAACTCTTAAGATCCTCAAAAACTTATGTTAAAGTTCTGTTGCATTAAATCTATATTAAATATAAATTACTTAAAATATATTTAGTTGCATTTTGTTTGGTACTCTTCCTTATTTGGTTAGTATTTCTCTTGTTTTTGGATAAGAAGTTTGGGAATTATACTTTTTCAACAACTTTATTTTTTTTTTAATTTTTTGTTTTTTTAAAACTATTTATTTATTTGAGAGAGAACGAGGGAGGGAGGGAGAGCACAGAGGGAGAGGGGGACTCCCCGCTGAGCAGAGCCCAATGTGGGGCTTGATGCCAGGATCCTGGCATCATGACCTGAGTCGAAGGCAGATGCTTAACCGACTGAGCCACCCACGTGCCCCTTTTAACAACTTTATTAAGATATAGCTCACACACCAAATAAGTTACCCACTGAAAATGTACAATTCATTGGTTTCTGGTATATTTATAGATACTGTGCAAGCATTGTGACAGTCAATTTTAGAGCATTTTCATCACCTCTAAAAGAAACCTTATGTCCCAAAGCAGTTGCTCCCCATTTCATCTCAGCCCTCCCCATTTCATCTCAGCCCTCCCCAGGGTTAGGTAACCAGTAATCTACTTTTTGTCTCTATAGGTTTGTCTATTCTGGATGTTTCATATAAATTGACCCATACAATATGGTCTAAATTTTATGCCTGGCTTTTTTCACTTAGCATACTGTTTTCAAGGTTCATCCACATTCTAGCATGTATCAGTACTTCATTCTTTTTGTGTTCGCATAACACTCCATGTAGACAATACTGCGTTTTGTTTATCTGTTCATGTGTTCATGGACATTTAGGTTGTTTCCATCTTTTGGCTATTATAAATAACGCTGCTGTAAATATTTGTATACAAGTTTCTGTACTGACATTGGTTTTTGTTTTTTTTTTTTTTTAGAGATTTTTGTTTATTTGAGACACAGCAAGAGAGGGAACACAAGCAGGGGGAGTGGGAGAGGGAGAAGCAGGCTTCCCGCAGAGCAGGGAGCCCGATGTGGGGCTCGATCCCAGGACCTGGGATCATGACCTGAGCCGAAGGCAGATGCTTAACGACTGAGCCACCCAGGTGCCCCAAAATACAATTGATTTTTGTATATTGGTCTTGTGTACTGCAACTTTGCTGAACTCTTTAGTTCTTTTTTTTTTTTTATGAATATAGCTTTTATTCAAAATTAAATAAGCACAAGTTTAAGAAACTTTTATAAAGTACTTACATAAAAGAAAGTTAATAGGGACAGTCACAAGTTTGCAACAAATAATTACAAAAGTATCTAGGGCAGCATGAATATAAACCATGTCACAGCATGGTGATCTAATTGTGATATGAATAAGGCATAACTAACATTTGCACCAAGACCAGAATTAAAAAATAAAACATACTTTATTTATTTTTTTAAGATTTTATTTATTTATTTGAGAGAGAAAGAATGAGAGACAGAGAGCATGAGAGGGAAGAGGGTCAGAGGGAGAAGCAGACTCCCTGCTGAGCAGGGAGCCCGATGCGGGACTCGATCCTGGGACGCCAGGATCATGACCTGAGGGGAAGGCAGTCGCTTAACCAACTGAGCCACCCAGGCGCCCCTAAAACATACTTTAAAAGCTTAGTTCTACATTAAGCTTCTTCTCTTCCCCCAGATCCTTAATGGGTTTATACTCTGTAATTGTTTTAAACAAACACATCATGTCAAACTAAATTATATAGATGGGCAGTTAATGTGAAAAGCCTTCTAAAATGTACAAACTAACTGGTACTGAATTGTGAGCTCTTTAGTTCTAATAGTTTTTTGTTTTTTTTTTTAGTGGATTCCTTAGGATTTTCTACATATAAGATCATGACGTGAATAGAGACAGTTTTACTTCTGCCTTTCTGTATTAGTTTCTCGGTGCTGCTGTAACAAAATATCACAAACTAGGTGGCTCAAAATTACAGAAAGTTATTTTTTTTTTATAGTTGTGGAGGCTAGAATTCCAAAATCAAGGTGCCACCTTCTGGAGGCTCTTAGGGAAAAACCATTCAGGCCTTTCTCCTACCTTCTGGCAGTTGTCAGCAGTCCTTGTCATTCCTTGGCTTGTGGCAGCACATTCCTAATTTTTGCCTCCATTGCCACATGGTGATCTCCCTGTATGTGTGTCTCGGTGACTTTTTTCTTTTCTTTTTTTTTTTTTTTTTTAAGATTTTATTTATTCATTTGACAGAGATAGATATAGCGGGAGAGGGAACAAAAGCAGGGGGAGTGGGAGAGGGGGAAGCAGGCCTCCCGCAGAGCGAGGAGCCCGATGCGGGGCTTGATCCCAGGACCCTGGGATCATGACCTGAGCCGAAGGCAGACGCTTAATGACTGAGCCACCCAGGTGCCCCTGTGACTTTTTTCTTTTAAAGACACCTGTCATAGTGGATAGGGCCAACTCTAATCCAGTATGACCTTCTCTTAACTTTATTACATCTAAAAAGGCCCTATTTCCAAATAAGGTTACATTCATGGTACTGGGGTTAGGACTTCAACATATCTTTCTGGGTGACAGAATTCAGTTTACAACACTTTTCCTTTTTTTTTTTTTTTTAAAGATTTTATTTATTTGACAGAGCACAAGCAGGGGGAGCAGCAGGCAGAGGGAGAGGGAGAAGCAGGTTCCCCGCTTAGCAAGGAACCTGATGCAGGGCTGGATCCCAAGACCCTGGGATCATGACCTGAGCCGAAGGCAGACGCTTAACTGACTGAGCCACCCAGGCACCCCAGTTTACAATACTTTTCAATCTGGATATCTTTTATTTCTGTTGCTTACCAAATTGCCCTCGCTAGAACCTCCAGTACACTGGTGAACAAAAGTGGCAAGAGTGAGCATTTTTGTCTCATTACTGGTCTTAAAGTATCCAGTCTTTCACCATTAAGTTTGATGTTAGCTGTGGACTTTTCATAGATGTTTTATTTTTATCAAATTGAAGAAGTTCTAGTCTTTTCCTAGTTTGCGTGACAGTATTATCATGAAAGGGTGTTGGAAGTTGTCATATGCTTTTTCTGCATCTATTGAGATGATGAGGTGATTTTACCTTTTTATTGTATTGATATGATGCATTACATTGAATTTTGATGTTAAAAAATTGCATCCCTGGGATAAATCCTAATTGGCTGTGGCCTGCAAGTTTTATATGTTGCTGGATTTGGTTTGCTGGTATTTTATTGAGTTTTTTTTGTGTGCAAGTTCATAATAATTCTATTTTCTATTACAAATCTGACACCAGATTCTTGTGGTGTCAGGAGCTGAAGTCCTGTTCTTCCTAGGAAGAAAGCCCTCCAGCTGGGGCCTGTAAGGAGAAAAGACCCTATTTTCTTGGTTGCAGGTTTTGAGGTGGGGTCTCTGCTTCACTGAGCTGAGAGGAAGGAGGGGGAGAGAGCAGTCTTAGTTCAAATACCACAGGCTCTCCGCTTTGTTACTCTGTTTTCATCAGTTTTCTCAAAAAGATGTTTCTTTCGCCCTAGGACCATTTCCAGAGGCTTTACATGTTTGTGTTTAATAGGGTCAGCAGAGCCCCTTATGATGTCATATTGGACATAAATCTTGTAACTTCTTCATTTGTTAAAGTTCATTTAAGTTTTAACCAACCTAATGTAAAAAATTGGCAGTATTCTTCAGTCTTTGGTTTCCACTGGTTTAAACTATGGCAGATATGACTGAAGTTGAAGGATTATGAAAGTGAAGAAGTAAATTAAGAACGGTAGGTGCACATGGTAAATGCTATATGATTAGAGTTAAAAATCTGCATGTCATACAAGGAAAAGGTAAAATAAGGAGCAAGAGACAAAATAACTTGGCTTTTAAATTATTTCTATATGAAATGTTAATGAATAATTGTATGGGAAAAAAACAGTTTCCACTCCTTTGTAATCAGAACATTGAGGAACTGTAAAACATCATGGTTTTTTGAGACACAGAACATATATTTGGGAAAATACATAAGACATTGCTTATTTTTCCTCTTTTAGGAAATGAACACAGGTGAACATGCCCAAGATGAAACAGGTAACTGTTAATAAGGACACTGCTAAAACTACTTAGTTAACACTAACAAAGTGATTCAGTATTGGTGTTAGTTAGCAAATGAGTAATTTCACTGGAGAGTTGAACAAAAAGTTTTAACTGTTGAATGTGTTATCTCCAGGAGAAACTTGGATTCTTGGAATAATTACCTTATGAAGTGAGTTAAGAGTTAAATGTTTAATAAAGAAATATTACTTATTTCCTCTCCTCTGATCTGCACAGATACATTTTCTTTGAAGGTATTAAGTTATCTAATAGGAGGGAGGCATTTTCAATGAGTAAAAGCTAACAATTAATGATTTCTTTTTTTTGTAGTAACCAAACACTGCTCTAGTGAGGAATTAGTGGTATGCAGGACATTGAAACTTGTTCCAAAGGATAAATACTTGAGTTAAAAATGTTTTCTAAGTAAGCAAACTTCAATTTCCAGCTTTTTCTATTTTAATGTTGGTGAATTTCCTCACAAGGTACCAATGATGGAAGCACTGAAGCTGCTATAACTTTACTTACAATGGGAGATCTAGTGTTGCAATCAGAGATCGGTACAGAACAGAGTGATGGTAAGAATGAAAGTTAAGTCCTACTGAAAAAAGCCTCTTAAAATAAAACTTTTAAGAAATTATACCCACAGTTGAGTAATAAGTCAGTACCTGCCTTTTACATTTGAAGTAGGCATTGCCAACTTTGTTTTTTTCCAGAAAAAGGTAACGTGTGCGTTGATCTGTCTAACTTAGTCCCTTTAGATGTAGTGGCCACCATTTCAAAATAGTGCACTTGGTTTATTAAGAAAACTTTGTTTTCCTGGAATAATCTAGTGAGTCCTCTACTTTTCTCATCATAAACATTGGTTAACTGAGCTCATTGGTCACTGATCACTTGACATATATTTCTTTAGCAAAGGAGCTTCTGCTTTGGATTATCTTCGTAGTTAACCTGATAATCGCATATAGTATGAAGGGACAATAGCAGTCATTGAAATAATTTAATTGCGACTATTCTGTTAGTTTGGACTGAGCCAAAAGATAGGTCAACCTAGATTTTCACAGTATTTTAGGCTGACCTTATGGAATACCTTCTATTTTAAGTCTGCTAAATGGATAGTTAATTATATTCCTCTTAATTATTTTGTCTGGAGATGAGTGGCCTGCCATTTATTTTAGGTGTTAGACTTCCAGGCCCATAACTATATATTTATCAGGAATTTTTTTTTTTATTATGTTATATTAGTCACCATACAGTAAATTTTCTGGTCTGTGTTCCTTACACAGTCTCATTTCTCTCTCTCTCTCGCTCTCTTTTTTTTTTTGAGTAAAATATATACCCAATGGGGGGCTTGAACTCATGACCCCAAGATCAAGAGTCATGTTCTACTGACTGAGCCAGGCAGGTGCCTATATATGGCTCCTTTGTCAACGGCAGAGGATTGCTTTGGAGCCTGTAATAAATCTCTAGTACATAAAAATGGGTTTTAAAAATTTGTAAATGAAGGTGATCCTATCTTGAAACTCATTTGAGGCTATGTAGTTAGTCAAGGTAACAGATTCACTTTTACTTTTTTTTTTTTTTTTTAAGATTTTATTTATGTATTTGTCAGAGAGAGCACAAGCAGGGAGAGCACAGGCAGAGGGAGAGGCAGGCTCCCCGCTGAGCAGGGAGCCCGAAGCGGGACATGGTCCTAGGACTCTGGGATCATGACTTGGGCCGAAGGCAGACGCCCAGCTGACTGAGCCACCCAGGCATCCCTCATTTTTATTTCTAATAGCAGAAAAATTCTAGTCTGTAAGAATTATTAGGCTTAGAACAAGTCAAATCTCTGGCATAAACTATATGATTATATATTTATTTTTTTTTAAAGATTTTTGAGAGAGAGAGAGCACACACATGAGTGGGGGGGAGGGGCAGAGGGAGAAGCAGACTCCCTGCTGGGCAGGGAGCCCACTGTGGGGCTTGGTACCAGGGCCCTGAGATCATGACCTTTAACCGACTGAGCCATCCAGGCACCCTGATCATATATTGAAATTCAGAACCAAAAAGAGTAAACTTTAAAAATAATATAGAATTTTACAATTGCTTAATGTTGAGGGATTTATTTTCTTTGGACATCTACTTGTATTGGGTCAATTTTAATTTTCTGTTCTTTTCTGTAATAGGAGTATGTGTACTTCTTGATGTTCATTCAAAGGATAAAAGCTGTGTTCCTTTTAGCCCAGATAATGTAAATCACAAAATTGTTCGTGAATGTCAGGAACTTTCTTCACCTGTCAATAGTACATCTCCTTCTTCATTAGAAGAAAACAAGATTGTATTGGAAGAGCAAAGTACTAAAGAAGAAATTGGTTTAGTGGAGAAAGTAAAGGAAAACGCTGTATCAACCAGGTTTATTTTGCTTTATTAAACTCTTGAGTTTTATAGTATTCAATTAATAAATACATTTAAACCAACTATCAATTTAGTTGATAGCTTTTGAGTAATACTTGTGTAAGTGTAAAGTAGGCACTGCTAATTTCTCAGCCTTTATTTTTTTAAAGATTTTATTTATTTATTTGAGAGAGAGAGTGTGAGCAAGAGAGAGAGAGAAGGAGCAGGGGGAGGGCAGAGGGAGAGGGAGAAGCAGATTCCCTGCTGAGCAGGGAGCCTGACATGGGGCTCAATCCTGGGACTCCGGGATCATGATCTCAGCAGAAGGCTGACACTTAACTGACTGAGCCACCCAGGTGTTCCAGTTTCTCAGCCTTCAAAGTGAGGATAGGCTGGTTTGATTTTAGTTTAATGGTTTGCTTTTTTTTTTAAGATTTTATTTATTTATTTGAGATAGAGAGTGAACATGAGTGGGGGGGAGGGGCAGAGGAAGAGGGATAAGCAGACTCCCCACTGAGCAGAGAGCCTGACATGAGGCTCGATCCTAGGACCCTGGGATCATGACCTGAGCTAAAGGCAGACGCTTAACTGACTGAGCCACCAAGTTGCCCGTGGTTTGCATTTTTTTTAATTTATTTTTTTAATGTACACTCAACATCCAGCATGGGGCTTGATCTCAGGACTCTGAGATCAAGAGCCACATCCTATACTCACTGAGCCAGCCAGGTGCCCCTAATGGTTTGCATATTAAAGTAAATGTAATATGTGCATCTTTGAAGCTTTAATGAAAGTTTTTAATGTAAATATGGTCTCTATTTTACAAACTTGGCCCAGATTCTCTTTCCTTCTCTAGACTGTCAGTAAAATTTACCACTCTGTGTTTTCAGCATTAAAAAATGAACACTTACAGATATTGTGGCACCTGAGAAGGTGGCACGTAACTGTATCAGAATGTATGAAGGTGAGAGAGTGATTACACGGTTGATGAATTTCTTTCTTCCCGTCTTTTTCTAGGAATACAACTTTTGAAGTGACCGGTAATTTGAGAATGAGAAGTAGATTTGCTAAGCCTAAACCAAATCTTAAGACTTTTGGGACCAGCAGGTTTGGTGTTCATCAGGAAGTTCCCAATTTGTTTGTAAACAAAGAAGTAGTAGTAGAAAGTCAAAGAGGTAAATTATGTTCTCTTAAACAGCTACAAAATTACTTTTACAGGAGAAGTTGCATTAGCATTTCAAATGGAATATTCAGTTAAAATTGTTTTAATTTAGTATTAAAGAGTTTCAAAAAGTAGAATGAGCTATAAAAGAAATACTAATAAATCCATCAACTAGCTTCAGTCATCATTATTATTTTCTGTTTAGTTGACCCAGAATAACATGGGTTTGAACTGCATGGATTCAGTATACATGGATTTTTAAAAAAGAATTAATTAAGAGGCGGGGGGTGGTGGCGAGTGGGGAGGGAGAGCGATAATTCCAAGCTGACTCTGTGCTGAGCGTGGAGCTTGATGTGGGGCTTGATATTCACCCTGAGATCATGACCCAAGCTGTAATCAAGGGTTGGATGCTTCACCGACTGAGCCACCCAGGTGCCCCTATACAATGGATTTTTTTTCTTTTTAACTTTTAAAATATGTTTTATTTGGAAATAATTTCAAAGTTACAGAAGACTTACAAGAATAAGAAATAGTACAAAGAACATCCAGATACCACTTGTATATAAGCTTACACTTAATTATACATGGAATTTTTTTTATAAACATAGTACAGTCCTATAGATGTATTTTCTCTTCCTTATGATTTTCTTTTCTTTTTTAAAAATATTTATTTGAGACAGAGGGAGAGTGAGAGGGAGAAGCAGACTCCCCACTGAGCAGGTAGCCCCATGCAGGGCTCTATCCCAGGACCCTGAGATCATGACCTGAGCCAAAGGCAGACGCTTAACCGACTGAGCCACTCAGGCGTCTCTTATGATTTCCTTAATAACATTTTATTTGTTCTAGCTTACTTTATTGTAAGAATACAGTATCTAATACATATAACTTACAAAATATATGTTAATCTGTTTATGTCACCAGTAGGGCATCTGGTCAACAGTAGACTACTAGTAGTTAGGTTTTTTTGGGAATCAGATATGCAGAATTTCTACTGCATGGGAGGTTTGTGCCCTTAACCCCCATGTTGTTCAAGGGTTAACTGTATTTACTTAATCAGTGTTTTCTTCATAGGTATTTTTTATATGTGTCTGTGTACATGAATATTCAAGCAAACATTTTTTAGAAAGCTATACATGCATGTGGCAAAAAAATAAGACATTGCCCATAAGGTATAAAATTTAATAAACTTCTTTAGTTCCCAGTCCCCTAATCTCATGTCTAGTGGTAAACTGCCATTAAGTTTTTATTGTGGACTTCCAGAAGTGTTTTATACACGTAAGCATCTAAATGTGGGGCTGTGTGTGCACATAGATATATCAGTACACACACACACATGTATATAAATACATGTTATTCCTTTCAGAAAGAACAAAATTATAAGCAAACTATATCATATATACTGTTTAGCACATTTATTTATTTACTTATTTTTTAAGATTATTTGTTAGAGAGAGAGAGAGTGCCTGGTGGAGAGGGAGAGGAAGAGAGAGTTGCAAGCAGACTCTGGGCTGAGCCTGGAGCCCCACGCAGGGCACAATTCCATGACCCTGAGATCATGACCTGGGCTGAAACCAGGAGTCGGATGCTTAACCTACTGCGTTAAATAGGCGCCCCTTGTTCAGTACTTTTAAAAATTACAGTTTTACTGAAATAATTCTATACCCTACAGTTAACCCATTTGAAGTGTATACTTGAGTGGCATTTAGTATATTCCTCAAGTTGTGTAACCTTCACCATGAGTAGCCACTCCCCACATCCTTCAACCCTTCCCAGCCCTAGGCAACCACTAATCTACTTTCATCTCTGTAGCTTTGCCTATTTTGGATGTTTCATATAGATCGAATCATATAATATGTGGCCTTTTGTGTCTGGTTTCTTTTAGCATGTTTTCAAGGCTCATCTATGTTGTAGCATGTGTCAGATATTTCTTTTTCTTGCCAAATATTCCATCATACTACATTTTGTTTATCCATTCAGGGCATTTAGGTTGTTTTCTGTTTTTTGGCTGTTTTAAGTAATGGTGCTAAGAACATTCGTATGTAAGATTTTGTGTGGACGTAAGTTTTCATTTGTCTTGGATTTACATTTACAAGTGGAATTGCTGGAATATATGGTAATTCTGTGTTTAACTTTTTGAGGAACTACCAAACTGTTTCAAAAGTGGTAGCAACATTTTGTATTTTCTTTTTTTTCTTTCTTTTTTTTTTTAAGATTTTTTGTTTTACTTTTAAGTAATCTCTGTACCCAATGTGGGGCTTGAATTTACAACCCTGAGATTAAGAGTCACATGCTCTACCAACTGAGCCATCCAGGCGGTCCAGCGTTGTGTCTTTTCACCAACATTCTGTGAGGGTTTTAGTTTCTCTATATCCTCTCTGACACTTGTTATTAGATAGTCTAGTTAGCTTGAATTGGTATCTCCTGATTTGGATTTGGATTTCTTTCATGACCAGTGATACTGAGTATCTTTTCATGTGCTTATTTATATATTTTCTTTAGAGACATGTGTTCACGTCTGTGCTCATTTTTTTTAATTTTGATTTTTTTTTCTAAGTAGGCTCCACGCCCAGCGTGGAGCCCAACGCGGGGCTTGAACTCACGACCCTGAGATCAAGACCTGAGCTGAGATCAAGAGTCGGATGCTTAACCGACTGAGCCACCCAGGTGCTCCAATCTGTGCTCATTTTTAAATTGGGATACTTGTTTTTTTATTATTGAGTTCTTTATATAGTAGCACTTGGTTTTTAAAGATTTCATTTATTTATTTGAGAGAGAGTGAGGGAGGGAGAGAGAGCACAGAGGGAGAAGCAGACTCCCTGCTGAGCAGAGAGCCTGACATGGGACTCAATCCCAGGACCCAGAGGTTATGACCTGAGCCGAAGACAGACACTTAACGGACTGAGCCATCTAGGTGCCCCAGTAGTACTCTGTTTTTAAAGATTAGTATATTGAAAAAAATCTTTCTATATGATTACATAGTGTTCTCTTTGATTTTCTTAATGGTGGCCTCACTAGATTGTGCTGTACATGTTGAATCCTACTCCTACTTCCTTTTCCACCTCCCCTTCCTGTCAAGGGCCCAGCCCCTTCACATGCTAGTAAGAGCAGGAAAAACTGTATGTAGTAGGCTGTCTAGATTGTCTTAAGCCCTATAGGTAGATGATCTGGATAGTTAGCATCATCTTTGCCGTGTTTTGGGGTTCCTGATTTCCGGGATTTCCTTTCAACCAGCAATGCTTATGATTCAGTTAGTTAATTTACTCTGAGTTCAGAAATACCCAGAAGCTATTTCAGTGTGCAGGCTGAAGTTACCTCTTTTATTTTTATTAAAAATTTGTTTTTATTTGAGTGTGGTTGACCCACAATGTTACATTAGTTTCAGGTATACAACAGTGATTCAACAAGTTTGTACATTGTGCTATGCTCACCACAAGTAGAGCTGCCATTTGTCACTATATAATGCTATTACAGTACCGTTGACTATTCCTTATGCTGTGCCTTTTATTCCCATGACTTATTCATTCCATAACTGGAAGCGTGTATCTCCCACTCTCCTCCCACTCTGTCTGTCCTCCTACTCCCCTCTGGAAGCCATCAGTTCTTCGTATTTATAGGTCTGATTATGCTCTTCATTTGTTTATTCATTTGCTTTCTTAAGATTCCATATATTAGTGAAATCATATGGTATTTGTCTCTCTCAGTTTGACTTACTTCACTTAACATAATACCTTCTAGGTCCATCCGTGTTGTCACAAACAGCCCAATCTCAACCTTTTAATGGCTTTGTCATATTCCATTGTGTGTATCACATCTTCCTTATCCATTCATGTACTGATGGACACTTAGGTTGCTTCCATATCTTGGCTGTTGTAGATAATGCTGCAGTAAATATCGGGGTGGTACATATATCTTTTGAATTAGTGTTTTCATTTTTTTTGTGTAAATACCTAGTACTGGAATTTATTCAACCATATGGTATTTTTATTTTTAATTTTTGGAAAAACATCCCTACTATTTTCCACAGTGGCTGCACTAATTTACATTCCTACCATTAGTGCACAAGGGTTCCTTTTTCTCTATATCCTTATTAACACTTGTTATTTCTTTTGTTTTGTATTTAGCCATTTTGGTTGTGATATCTTGTGGTTTTGATTTGCATTTCTCTGATAATTAGTTATGTTGAGCATCTTTTCATATGTCTGTTTTTCATCTGTATATCTTCTTTTGAAGAATGTCTATGCAGGTCCTGTGCCCCTTTTTTTGTTTTTGTTTTTGTTTTTTTTAAATAGGCTCCGGGCCCAGCATGGAGCCCAGTGCAGGGCTTGAATTCATGACCCTGAGATCAAGACCTGAACTGAGATCAGGAGTCAGACATTTAACTAACTGAGCCACCCAGGCACCCCATCTGTGCCCATTTTTTAATAGGATTGTTTTGTTTTTTGGTGTTGAGTTACATAAGTTCTTTACGTATTTTGGGTACAAACTCCTTATCAGATGTATCATTTGCAAATATTTCTCCTAATCAGTAGGTTGCCTTTTCATTTTGTGGATGGTTTCCTTTGCTGTGTAAAGCTTTTTATTTTGATGTAGTCCCAATAGTTTATTTTTGCTTTTGTTTCCCTTGCCTCTGGAGACATATCTAGAAAAATGTTGCTACAGCTGATGTCAGAGAAATTATTACCTGTGTTTTTTTCTAGGATTTTTATGGTTTGGTCTCACATTAAGATCTCTAATCCATATTGAGTTTATTTTTTGTATATGGAGTTAGAAAGTGGTCCAGTTTCATTCTTTGGCATGTAACTGTCCAGTTTTCCCAGCACCATTTAATGAAGAATTGTTTATTCTTGCCTCCTTTGTCCTAGATTAATTGACCATATAAGTGTGGATTTATTTCTGGACTCTATTTTCTTCCATTGATCTATTTTTGTGCCAGTACAGTATTGTTTTGATTACTGTAGCTTTGTAGTATCTTGAAATCTGGAATTGTGATACCTCTTACCTTTGTTTTTCTTTCTCAAGATTACTTTGACTCTTCAGAGTCTTTTGGTGGTTCCATACAAATTTTAGTATTACTTGGTCTAGTTTTGTGATAAATGCTGTTGGTATTTTGATAGCGATTTGAAGGTAATTCTTTTATGTAGAAGTCATTTTTTACTTCTTTGTGATATTTTTTTTTTTTTTTAAAGATTTTATTTATTTATTTGACAGAGAGAGACATAGTGAGAGCAGGAACAAGCAGAGGGGAGTGGGAGAGGGAGAAGCAGGCTTCCCGCCGAGCAGGGAGCCCGATGAGGGGCTCGATCCCAGGACCCTGGGATCATGACCTGAGCCGAAGGCAGACGCTTAACGACTGAGCCACCCAGGCGCCCTCTTTGTGATATTCTTTTTAGAATAGCTCCCTCCCCAACTTTGCCCAAGGTGGAACTAGCCAGACCTCATGTGTACCCACTTCTAAACTTTATTTGTATATGGATTTGTAATTACACTGCTGTCACCATAGAGTGGACATAAAACTGTGGCAGCCACGAGCGAAATATGTGCAGTGTAGGATTTGTTAATCATTTGTATCAAAAATCTCATTGGCCAGGACCACTCTTCTGCCATATGAATAAGCTTGATTTTTGGAATAAGAGAAATTTGGAAGAGCCACTATATAGTGATCTGTCTTTGAAGAGAGAACATATTTCTAATGTAGCAGTTTTAGCTGTACTGTTTTGGACTATATCTTAAGTGTGTTCTTTGTTTAAGAAACTGAGGAAGATGCTTCTGAAGCAACGGAATTACGAGATGAAAACCTTGGATCACTTACAACAGCAGAGAATAAGGAGCAGAGCAAATTGGCTTGTGAACATGGTATTGAAGAGACTATTTTTCAAGAAGCAAATCTAACTGAAAGGTAAAAGAGAGATTCTGGGATTTGGGTTATATTCTGTTTCAACTATAGTCATTAGCTATAACTGTAAGAATTTGATTGGAAAAAGGGGGTTCTGTTGCATTAAATATATTTTAGAAATTTGAACACCATTAAGTCTTTGACTCACTTAGCTCTAAACATTACTCTGTAGTTGTCCACTTGGTTTCAGTACAGAATTTTAATACATACTCTGAAACTTGAATATATACTAATTTCTTTTTCAGAAATGATGATCAAGAAGAAGAATCTCAAAAGGTCCAGATACCGTCAGTTGCTCCAGTTGTTTCCTTTGAGACAAGGCCCCATACACTTGGTTCAGATATGGTTCTCAGTGAGAGTTCCATCAAAGAGCCCCAGAGAAAGGACTCTAATGGAGACAGTGTGCTTGCACTTCATGTGTCAGAGGTAAAAGAATATAAATATAACATGGGGTGGCTGGGTGTTTATTACCCGTTTAAAAAAAATTAAGGTAGGATTTACATACAATAAACTTCACCTTTTTCAGTGTGTACTTCTACAAGTTGTGACAAACATATATAGTCATGTAAGCAACACATAAACAGTTCCATCATCCCCCAGATTCCCCAGGGCCCTTTTTTAGTCACCCTCCCACCCTTACCACCCCGACTGCTTGGCAATCCCTGATCTGTTTTTTTTTTTTTTTTTAAAGATTTTATTTATTTATTTGAGACAGAATGAGAGAGACAGAGAGCACATGAGAGGGGGGAGGGTCAGAGGGAGGAGCAGACTCCCTGCAGAGCAGGGAGCCTGATGCGGGACTCGACTCTGGGACTCCAGGATCATGACCTGAGCCGAAGGCAGTCGCTTAACCAACTGAGCCACCCAGGCGCCCCCTTGATCTGTTTTCTTTCCCTATAGTTTTGCCTTTGCAATAATGTATTATGATAGAATTTTTTATTGAGTGTGTTTTTAGTCTTTGGAGGATAGATAAAACAGCCAATACGTAGCTTTGCAGTGAAAGTTTTGAAAATGGAAGTGTTTTGTACAGAGTAATTACCTCTTGCTTGCTGGCCACTGAATCTGAGAAATACTTTCACATTGCAGGTATTTTTCTTACTACATGTTCAATACTGTGTAAGGTACTGGGGGGACAAAGTTGTGGGAAACAATTGAGGATATGAATGGTTACATTTTGATAGGTGCTATGAAGGCAAGTTGCACAAGACTCTCAATAAGGAGTGGTCCTCAACCCAATCCAGTAAAATCAGTCTCTGGAAATAGGGTGTAGACATTTACTTTCTGTTGTTGTTGTTAAAATTCCTCAGGTTGGAGTGCCTGGGTGGCTCAGTCATTAAGCGTCTGCCTTCAGCTCAGGTCATGATCCCAGGGTCCTGGGATCGAGCCCCGCATCGGGCTCCCTGCTCAGCCTCCCACTCCCCCTGCTTGTGTTCCCTCTCTCGCTGTGTCTCTTTCTGTCAAATAAATAAATAAAAAATAAAATCTTTGAAATAAATAAATAAATTCCTCAGGTTATTCTAATGTGTAGCCAGGACTGAAAAAGTCCTCAATCTAGAAGAACAGGTAAATTAACCAGTTAAAGGGAGAGGAACATGTGTAAAGAATAAGTGTGAAACAGCATTTCATATTCAGGGACTAAGTAGTTATGAGTAGGATATAAATGAAGAAGTAGTTAAAGATGAGTGAGCTAGGTATCCCGGGAGCAGATCATAAAACGGGTTTTTATGATTTGCTAGAGTTTGGGCTATATCAAAATTTATGGGATTTTCCCTAACCTCCAGCTTGTTTATTTTTACTTTTTATTTTGAAAAATTTCAAACTCATTGAAGAGTTGCAAAGATTTTTTTTTTTAGGATTTTATTTATTTATTTGACAGAGAGGCACAGCGAGAGAGGGAACACAAGCAGGGGGAGGGGGAGGCTGAGAAGCAGGCTTCCTGCTGAGCAAGGAGCCCAATGTGGGACTCGATCCCAGAACCCTGGGACCATGACTTGAGCCAAAGGCAGACGCTCAATAACTGAGCCATCCAGGCGCCCCTGCAAAAATCTTCAATAGAATTCTCATAGATCCTTTACATAGATTCATTAATTATTAACATTTTGCTTCATTTGCTTATTTTGTCATGCTCTCCATCTCTGTAGATAGATACTTTTTAAGAAACTGAACCATTTCAAAGTTGCAGACATGAGCCTTCACCCATACTCCAGCTTGAATTTGATACTAAGGATGTTTCTAATACAGAAATGATGATACTGTTATCACAGTCAGTATTACCATACTATCTAATATTGATTTAAAAATAATATGTAATACACAGTTTCAATCAGGGCTCTCATACTGCATTTAGATGTCATTCTCCATATTCTCTTTTCATCTAGAGTAGTTCTCCTTTTCCCTCTTCTGTGAACTTGACATTGCAGGCTAATTCACAATCTGGATTTTTGTTCTTCTTCCCCATTATTAGATTCAGATTGAATAGTGTTTGGCACAATTACTACCTAGGTGTTGTTGTGTTCTTCTTTTATAACCTCAGTAGGCATGTAATGTCAGTTTGTCTCATTATTGGTGATGTTCACTAATTACTTGGCAAGCATGGTGCCTGCCAGATTTCTCCATTTAACAATCTTTTTTTTTTTTTTTTTTAAGATTTTATTTATTTATTTGACAGAGAGAGAAACAGTGAGAGAGGGAACACAAGCAGGGGGAGTGGGAGAGGGAGAAGCAGGCTTCCCGCTGAGCAGGAAGCCCGATGTGGGGCTCTATCCCAGGACCCTGGGACCATGACTTGAGCTGAAGGCAGACGCTTAACAACTGAGCCACCCAGGCGCCCCTTTAACAGAATCTTTTGCACATTGTGTTAGTAAGTTATTTTAGACCCAGCAACCTTCTACCCAGTAGTTTTGTTGTTGTTGTTGTTTTTAAAGATTTTATTTATTTGACACAGAGAGAGAGATAGAGGGAGCACAAGCAGGGAGCGGGAGGCAGAGGGAGAGGGAGAAGCAGGCTTCCCGCTGAGCAGGAAACCCAGTGCGGGGCTCGATCCCAGGACCCTGGGATCATAACCCGAGCTGAAAGCAGCCTCTAACCGACTGAGCCACCCAGGTGCCCCATACCCAGTAGTTTTAGTATCCATTGGTGATACTTGCCTGAATCAATTACTGGCATTGTTGGTTACAAAATTAAAGTTTGAAGGGTTTTCTTTTTTTTTTAAAGATTTTATTTATTTGACACACAGAGAGAGAGACAGCTAGGGAGGGAACACAAGCAGGGGGAGTGGGACAGGGAGAAACAGGCTCCCTGCCGAGCAACGACCCCAATGCAGGGCTCAATCCCAGGACCCTGGGATCATGATCTGAGCCGAAGGCAGACGCTTAACGATTGAGCCACCCAGGCGCCCCTGAAAGTTTGAAGATTTTAAGCAGTAGAGAATTACAATAAGAATTGCATTTTAGAGAATACAGTGTTGGCAATTTTGTGGAAAACAGATTGGAAGGAGCCATGCTGGAGGCAAGGAGACAGGCAGTTTGCTTCCATTCAGATGTCACCTACTAATAGTACAAGATCTGCTGTAATGGGGTAGAGGGAAGGTTGAGGGGTTTGAATCTCCCTTTCCTGTTACTTCAAAAATAATTTCATAAAATTCACATATTTAACAATTTAGCCGGAATTTCTTGGTGCATATATGTTTATATAAATGACTCATATAAATAACTCAATAAATGACTTATATAAATAACTTATATAAATAACTCAAAAGTTATTGGTACAACTAAAAGTTTCAAAACGTTTGAAAAATTATATATGGTTAAAAAGTTGAGTTTTGAAATAATTCTTATTATATCCAGTTGTCTGGAAACTTTTTTAAAACTAAAATTTGGTCAACCTCATTTTGCATTTTAATTTTTTAAATTTTCTTAGGGTACACCAACTAGTATGCTGGAAGTTCAACAAGAGAATGTAATCAGTTCTCAAGACTTAACAGGTATGATAATGTGTTTCGATAAAGTACCACAGAACCGAATAGTACAGCTTTTACTCCCCTCCCTCATTTGACTATGGAAAAACAAAACAGTTTTTTAGTCTATGACAGTTTTAAATTAAAAACAAAAAAACTTGAAGTATTTTATGGAAAAGTTTGTTATTCAGAATTATACATCCTCTCTATAGTGAACTGTCTTTATCCTTTTTGAAATTACTTTTTACTTTTGTGGGTGTAATTTGCTTTTTATTTGTGGGGATAAGTTGTAGTGAGACTTTTTAGAAATGTAATAAATTAATGATTTTCATGGAAAAAATAATAATAAATTAATGATTTTCATAGTTCAGCTTTTCATTACTAACTTTTAAACTTTGATAGTGAATCTAGTTGCTAATGTACATCAAGATGGTGAGGATGAACAAGCATTCATTTTAACTCTGGTGGAAATCCCAGCCAATGCTGTAGAAGAATTTAGTGATACCACTGCACAGTTAATGCCAAACCCTTTACTGCCAGCACCCATATTGATCAAATCCGTGAATACAGAAGAAAGGAGTGACATGAGGTAATGAATGAGCTAACCTGTTTATTTAAATTCCAGTTAGTTAAATACAGTGCAATATTAGTTTCTGGTGTACAGTATAGTGATTCAACACTTCCATACATCACCTGGGACCTAAACTATTTTTGCTAGGAGGAAAGGTGCTTTATGAATTGAATAGTATTGACTGAATAAGCCGTTCACCAGCATTATTTGTAATTGTCCCGAAGATCTTATTTAATAATTATGTGGTAAGCTAGAGAAGAAATTGTTGATTTTATACCTGATAAAGCTGCCATTTAAATGTATAATATAATACTTTTGTATGAAACTTGTTTGGTATCTTAAGTATTTTGAAAGCTAAAAAAACTTAGCAATTTGGGTTATAAAATGTCCTCTATCAAAGGTGTGTGGTTACTTTGTAAGCTTATATATTTTAAAGTCTGAAATAAATATTCATTCACAGAAGTTGCAAGAAGGATAACATTTCTCTGTGTGTGTGTGTTTGTGTGTATTTTTTTTTTTTTAAGTAGGCTTCCACGCCCAGCGTGGAGCCCAACATGGGGCTTGAACTCACAACCCCTGAGATCAAGCAAGACCTGAGATCAAGAGTCAGACACTTAACCAACTGAGCCACCCAGGCGCCCCATTTCTGTATATTTTAATACTGCTTTTGAAATTTCTTACTATAGAATTGTTGTATTTTAACAGTCACTGGTTAAGATGCTTAATTCTCTGTCAAGTAGCATTAGATGTTGAAGCCTTTTATATTAGTAAGAGGCATTTTAGATTAAAATTTTAACTTTATAGACAAGGAGAACGGTATTTTTATACCTTGGATTTAATTCAGTATTACAGAATTTAAGTTGCAAGTTTTTAAGTATGAATGGATCTCAAAACTAACATTTTTGTGACCTTGGCCATGTATATATTAGTTACTTGGAAGTTTTTTTGGCAGTTTTCATTGGAATAGCTGAGCCTTTTACCTCATTAAGTAGCTTCTAATTTGCTAATTTCATATGTTTGCATTTTCTATTAGTTTTCCAGTAACTTCAGTTGGTCAGGATACCATGTGTTTATGTGATTCTGGAAAAGATGGTTCTGAAAAGCCTCCTCCTGCTAATTTGGATCTTATATCTAGGAAGAGATTTCACTATATGCTTGATGATAGTAACCATGTTCCTCCTGCCAAAAAAAGTTTGCTCACTTCAGGAGATGACTGTCAAAATTATACCTCTGAGGTAAGATAGAATCATCAAGCAAATAAGATGGTCCTATTACAACAGATACATTTCTGTTTCTTCCTTTAGTCTCTTTATATAAAGATAGTTCTGATACTTTTCACCGTAAATAATCCAGCTAAAACTGATTTTGGATTCTCATTTTCAACTAGTTCTAGGTGAAAATTGATGGACGTTAATTAGGAAACCCATTCCTCGTTCTTTGTTATTGGCTCAAAAAAGGCCAAAAGCATCTTGTAGATCTGGATCCTGGCTGTACCCTTTAACAGCTGTGGGACCTGAGTCAGGATATGTTGTCTTTGTGAATGAGTTTCCTGTTGTGTAAAATAGTAATAGTAGTATCATCATCACTATTATCATAATACTTAAAGCTATGCATTGCTCTTAGGAAGAAAAACCAGAACCTTAAAGGCCCTCTATTTGGCCCATTTCTGTCTCTGATCTCACCTTGTGCCTCACTCTCTAACCATATTGGCCGTCTTTCAGTTTCTAGAATGCACCGTATTTCTTCATGTCCCAGGGCATTTTTTTTATTACCTTTTTATGAAACATTTTCTTGCCAAACATACAAACATCTTTATCTCAGTCATCACTACCTTAGGGAAGCCTGAAGATCGTATGCAGATTTGATCAATAGCCACAATGTTAAAGGTTTCTTAGCACCCACTTGTTTTTGTTTCCAATACTCATGATAATTTATCTCGCTGTGTAGCTACACTGTGGAAGAGTTAATTAATTAGTTAATTTATTTTTGGAAAAGTTGATTTAGAATCTATAGTCTCAAAGGGACAGTTGAAAACCAGTAGTCCTTCGGTGAGAGCAGACAACAGAGGCAGTGTATCCTTGTATATCTGATAGGTAGAAGATGGTATCACAGGATGGTTTTAATTTTTCTTATTATGAGTAAGGCTGAACGTCTTTCATTTACTTAGGAGTCTTTTGTATTCCTTTCTCTGTGAAATGACTTTGTATTCTTTAGCCATTTTTCAGTTGTGTTGCTAATCTTTTACATAGAGATTTGGAGGAACTCTGTGTTATGTATGTCCATGAATGAGTTGCATATATTTTTTTCTACTTTGTCTTTTGACTCTACTTTTTGTGTTTTTTTTTTCTTGCAGACTTTTTTTGGTTGATTTTGGCGGGGGGGGGGTGCGGTTAAGATTTTATTTTTAAGTACTCTTTACACCCAATGCAGGGCTTAAATTTACAGCCCCAAGATCAAGAGTCACATGCTCTATCCACTGAGCCAACCAGGTGCCCTGATTTTTTAATACAAAAATTTTCAAGCATTTAAAAAGATACACAGGGAAGTATAACGCATCCCTCTGTATCAGTCACCCAATTTCATCAATTTATCAGCATTCCTTGCAAACATTGTTCTGTTGTGTTTATTTATTTATTTAAAGATTTTACTTATTTATTTGACAGGGAACACAAGCAGGGGGAGTGGCAGGTGAGGGAGAGGGAGAAACAGGCTCCCCACTGAGCAGGGAGCCCGATGTGGGGCTCGATCCCAGGACCCCGGGATCAGGACCTGAGCCAAAGGCAGACGCTTTAACGACTGAGCCACCCAGGCGCCCCAAACATTGTTCTGTTTTAAAAGTATATTCATGACGTTATTATATGCAAAACTAGGCCACCAGTTTATAATGAGCCATTTAAAAATGATAGATGTAGGGGCACCTGGGTGGCTCAGATGGGTCAGCGGGAAGACTGCTTCTCCCTCTCCCACTCCCCCTGCTTGTGTTCCCTCTCTTGCTGTGTATCTCTCTGTCAAATGATAAAAAAATCTTTTTTTTTTTTTTTAAAAATCTTTAAAAAAATGATAGATGTACATTGATGTGACTATAAGAACAGTATAATGTCTTTGAGCTTATTTGTGATTTTTATTTTTTAAACTTTGTTTTCAGCATTCTAACAATAAAAAATGCTTATAAAATGTTGAAGTTATAATTGTAAATTCTAGAATGTACACATGCTGCATTCACATAGACATGCAAACATTTTTTATTTTTATGTAATCCCATTTATCAGTCTTTTTATGTATGGCTTCTGGGGACTGTGTTATACATTGAAAGTCTACCTTGAGATTTAGTATAAATTTTTAAGAGTTAACATTAATGATTTGTTTAGAATTTATTTTGGTGTTAGGAAGAGTGGAACCAACTTCATGTTCTCCAGGTGCCTACCTAGTTGTCCCAGCACCATTTGTTGAATAATTCATTTTTTCTCCACTGATTTAAAATTCTACTTACTGGATATTAAGTCCCATATGTATTTGGGTATACTCCTGAATTTTCTTCTACTTTGAGATTCACCTATTTGTTCTGGGGCCAGTGTCCCAGTGTTTTAAATTACTGTAGTTTTTAAATGCTTTGCTATCTTAAATGGAAAGTTTCTCTCTCCCCTGCACATAATTTTCTTATTTTTTTTTTCAAGTTTTTCCTAGTTGGGTATATGTCCTAAAGTTTATGTTAATTTTAAAATTTGCTTGTTCAGAGCTTAAAAAAAAACTGTTGATACTGATACTTAAATTAGGATCATATTAACTTGACCAGTTAACAGGGAAAGTTGATGTCAGAATTGTCATGTTAGATTTTTTCTTTATCCCAAAACATAGTATGTCTTTCCATTTGTTTAATTATTCTTTTATGTCTCAGTGGTATTTTCAGTTCTTCTTCATTTAAATTCTGGTCCATTTCTTACTAGGTTATCCCCTAATAATTTTATCTTGTTTGTTGCCGTTATCATTGAATTCTTTTCTATGTAGAGAGCTTACTCAATTCCCCTTATCATATACAGTAATTTTTCACTTGATTCTGTTGGGTTTTCTAAGTAAACAGTCATATCATCTGTAAATACAATTTTAATTCTTCTCATATACTTGGTATACCTTTAATTTCTTTCTCTTTTCTATATAAGCTAATAAAACTCAAGAAATATCAGAAAATAGTCCTGATAGTAGACATATTTTTCTTATCCCTGATTTAAATTTCCAGTGTTTATGAAGTGGGATGCTGGTTTTGAATTGCAGTAATTATAGTTTATGGTGTTAAGAAAATGTCTTTTTTTTTAAGCATAAATATTATTGGACACTTTCCCCATAAATAGAGAGATGGGGTATTATTTTTCTCCTCAGTTCAGTTGAATTATATTAGTTCACATACTGAATTATCTTTACATTCCTGAGACAGACTCTGCTTGATTATGTTAGTCTTTTGATGTGTTGCTGAATTATGCTTGTACTATTATATTTGATATTTTTGTACTGGTTATAATTGGAATTGCAATTAATATATATATATGTATTTTAAAGATTTTATTTATTTATTTGACAGAGACACAGCGAGAGAGGGAACATAAGCAGGGGGAGTGGGAGAGGGAGAAGCAGGCTTCCCGTGGAGTAGGGAGCCCGATGCGGGGCTCAATCCCAGGACCCTGGGATCATGACCTGAACCGAAGGCAGACACTTAATGACTGAGCCACCCAGGTGCCCCAGAATTGGAATTAATATTAATATTGGTTTATAAAAAGCATTTGAAAACTTTTCCTCTTTTACTGTGCTCTGGAACATTTTAAGTAACAGTAGCAATGTCTTTTTCATAAATGTTGGTAGGATTTCCATAAGACATCTTTTATGCTAGGGGTTTCTGGGAGGTACATGCTTTCTTTATTAAAAAAAAAAGAAGAAAGAAAGATTTACTTGATAAATGGATTTTTAATTTTTTTTGTTAATTTTCTTAAAACAGGTGTGTTCAAAGGAAATGATAAATGTTTCTGAGGAAACAGGTGAGTGAAATAAATTTTAATGTGATTACATTTTGCTGTTTTTGATGCATCTATTCAAATTTGGAATTAGAGAAGAGTATTGCTCACTTTCTCTAAGAATCTTGCTTTTATTATTAGAAGTTTTTCTCTCCAGCTGAGATCTTGGATTTGGCACTCCTATAGCCATATGAAGCTACTTTAATCCTGTAATTAATAGAAAACCATGTGGCTACCGGATTTCCTGTAAAAGCTTAATAATTATATTTTAGGAATTAGAAAGCTGAGCATAAAAGAGTTTTTATAGTTCCTTAAGTTTACCCAGAGATTAGAAAGTGATAACTCTCATTTTGCTAGTTGAAGATACATTTATCGAGAAAGATTTTCTAGGTCAAAATATGTTGATAGGACTATTTTGTATCTGAATGAAAAAAGTATTCTAACCATACTTTTTTCACCAGCTACAATCCAGATGACTTACATATTAATAATTTATAATTTAGCTTACTCTTATTAGAGTAGATTTATGATAGAATGTCATGATTTCTTTCCTTCAAATATTGCAGTTCAGTCGGATATATAAATTTCAATATGTGTCCTCTGTGCTTATGATTTCTCTTTGTTTTTTGAAGGGGAGTCTTACAAGGAACAAGGTATCTTCCCTACCTCAGGAAGCACACATACAACTCCAGGACCTCAGAAAGAGCAACTTGAACCAACTTCTCAGAGTATAGGATCTGGATCTCTTGATAAAGTAACAGATACACATATAGGAAAAAGTACATCTCAGTTACCTCAGGATGAGAGGATTGTGTCTGATAAGGAGAGAACTTGTGCTGCTTCGAAGTCTGAACAAATGGATAGCATCCCATCATCTTCAAAAACCCCATTATCCAGGTACCGTGAGATGATCTTTAACAAATGGTAGGGTAGGGGCGCCTGGGTGGCTCAGATGGTTAAGCGTCTGCCTTCGGCTCAGGGTCCTGGGATCGAGTCCCGCATCGGGCTCCCTGCTCGGCGGGAAGCCTGCTTCTCCCTCTGACTCTCTCTCTCTCTCTCTCTGTCATGAATAAATAAATAAAATCTTTAAAAAAACAAAAACAAATGGTAGGGTAGAAGTAACCTATATGCAACGGATATAACATATATGTAAAGACTAAGTTCACTACTAAGGATGATGTTTTATAAACATATCCCTTTGTCAGTAATGTAAAGGGAAGGAGTTTTATCAAAGGAAATTCGTAGTCAACATTTTTTTAGGACTCTTCAGATAAATACACATTCCGTATAACAAGAGCTTAACTTTAAGTGCCGAAACTAACTTTTTAGGTAGAAAATCTGCATTGGCATCTGCTGGTATGATGGTATACCAGCTACTGGTATACAATGATCAAAATAATAATGATACTTAGCAGATATGCTGGTACCACTAATGTGGTATCACCTGTGCCATTTTAGCATTCATGGAAAGAAGTTGGTATTAGGAGTGTATCTTCCTGGATATTCTTGAATATCTTTACATTTGCATTTCTAGACCTGGCAGAAGACCCCTGGGATTTTTGTCTTTAATATGTTCAAAGAATAGTTTGGAGTCTGATGAACCTACTCAGGTTTATAATAAGAAACGTCTAAAACCTCTTATACCTATACCAAGAAAGAATTTGAAAAGATCAAATCCACTCACTGAAAGCCAGAAGAAAATCCAAGAGTCCTCTGATCAGCTTCCATCTGCAAGGGTTGTTGATACTCCATCTGAGAGTATTGGCAGTTCAGCAACTCAGGTACGTGGTAACTGTTACATTTTATTGTTTGTATAGAATGGGTTAGAAATCAGACTCAACTAGGAAAAACATGGCGATTGGTATTTTCATTTGGATGTTAGAAATTATTTCAGAGCATCTCTTGTCTGTCTTCTCCCCATCATACCTCACACTATGAGAGAAGAAGATAAGGTGTTGACTTAGGAAATTACAGCTCCTTTAGTACAGAGCCATTTAAGCTGGCCATACATGGACACTTAATTGCCATTCCTTTAATGCAAAGAGCTTTCTGACCTGTGGAAGCAAAACAAAGCAGTGCTGATGTTTTATTTGCTTTTGGGGAAATGTCCTGACACCCATAAGAATTCAAGGAATGGTAAAATTAGAATTTGTTTGCATGTTTCATTTCTCTACATGCTGTAGATGTTCATATGGCAAGTCCTGGGATGGAAAAATAAATGAACTTGTATCAAAAACTTTGGAAGAGCATTAGGGTTGGTTACTTAGGATTTCAACACAGAAAAGGCTGGTGACCTTTTGGATAGCATGAGTCTCAAAAGGAGTACTTTTGTAAAGACTGTCTTTAAAATTTTTTAAAATACTTTATATTTCCTAGAACTATTTTTTGGAACCAGTATTTTATGACTCTTTACTATTGCCAAATTATTGTGGAGAACAGTTGTTACAATTACCAGCAATGTAACTATGTCAGTTAAGTCACATTCTTGCCAGCTTTAGATATTAACTTTTCAAAATAATTTTTCTTTAATATAATAGTAGAGGGTAGAAATGTAATTTCATCTGTTTAATTTGCATTTCTTTCATTATTAGTGGCTTGGCTTTTTTCTCATACATCTACTAGATTTTTTTCTCTTTTTTTTCTTTTTTGTTCCTATCGTTTGCTGATTTATAGCTTTTGGGATCTAGGTGGTTTTTTTACCAACTTACGTGAGATCCTCATGTAAGAAAGCCACATACCTTTTAGCTCTTTACTGCGAGTAATTTTTTCAAATTCATTTACTTTTTAAAATTTTGTAGGGTTTTTAATATACACATAAGCTTTAAATGTTTAGTCAAATCAGTTTTTTCTTTACAATTTCTTAAATTGCTTTTATGATTCGGAAGTTTTTCTCCATAGGTATAAAACGTTCAGTAAGCAGTTTTAAAACTAACTTTGTTTAGGGGCGCCTGGGTGGCTCAGTTGGTTAAGGCTGCTTCTCCTCCCCGCCCTCCTGCTTGTGCTCATTCTCACTCTCTCTCTCTAATAAGTAAATAAAATCTTAAAAAAAAAAAAAGATTTTATTTATTTGAGAGAGAGAAAGAGTGTGAGTGTGGCAGGGGGAGGGGCAGAGGGAGAGAGAGAATCCTAAGCACACTGTTCTAAGCACGGAGCCCAACTCCAGCTGGATCTCACCACTCTGAGACCACGACTTGAGCCAAAATGAAGGGTCTGACACTCCACCATCTCAGACACCCAGGTGCCCCTCTCTTTTTTTTTTTAATTAAATTTAAATTAAACTTTTTATTATGGGATAATTGTAGATTCACATGCAGTTGTGAAAAACAATACAGAGAGATCCCATGTACCCTCCATCCAGTTTTCCCCACTGTTAACATCTTACAAAAACTGTGGTACAAAATCACAACCAGAATATCAACATTGCCACAGTCAAGATACAGAATTCTATCACCACAGTGATCCTGTGTGTTGTCTTTTATAGACACACGCACTTACATTGCACCCCCACACTCTCCTTAACTTCCGGCAACCTGTTCTACACCATTAAATTTGTCATTCTGAGAATGTTATGTCAGTGGAATATTGTATACAGTTGTGTAAATGGAATCATACATTTAGAATTCACTTTTTTTCCACTCAGCATAGTTCCCTAGAAAGTCATCCAGATGGTTTTATGTATTTATTCCTTTTTATTATTGAATAGTATTCCATAGTATGTTATCAGTCATGTTTATCCTTTCACCAATTGAAGGGCATATGGGTTATTTTCAATTTTTGGCTGTTATGAATAAAGCTGCTGTGAACATTCATATCTAAGTTCTTATGTGAACATAAATTCATTTTTCAGGAATAAGTGTCCAAGCATGCCCTCATTATTTTTAATGACTATATCATATCCCACTGTTTTGATGTACCATAGAACAATAATGGTCTCACCCTGGTAGACATTTAGGTTATTCCTAATGATTTGCTGTTTCAAATAATATGGTAATAGCTAACTTATAAATGAGTGATTTTGCACATTTATCTATAGGTTGAATTCCTGGAAATAGAATTGTTGGATCAAAAGGAATGATTATTCTTTTGAGAGATACTGCTTTATTGTCTTCCATAGGGAATATATCAGTTTCTATTCTTAGCAGCAGTATAGGAGAGGGCCTTTTTCCTCACACTAGCATGTAATCAATTTTTTTCACTTTTGGAATTCTTCATAGATTTAATGAGCATATGAGTGAGGTTGAGTACTTCTTCATGTATTTGAATCATTTATGCTTTCTTTGTGAAACATCTGTTCATATGTTTGATTCTTTTTTTTTAAGATTTTATGTATTTGAGAGAGAGAGCGAGCAAGCAAGCACAAGCAGGGGGAGCAGCAGAGGGAGAGGGAGAAGCAGACTGCCCGAGGAGCAGGGAGCCTGATGCGGGGCTTCATCCCAGGACCCTGGGATCATGACCTGAGCTGAAGACAGATGCTTAACCAACTAAGCCATCCAGGCGCTCCATATTTGATTTTTTTAAAAAAATTGCATCATTAGTATTTTTCATATTAAATTGTAGAAGCTCTTACATTAAAGAAAACCCTGGGGCGCCTGGGTGGCTCAGTCATTAAGCGTCTGCCTTTGGCTCAGGTCATGATCCCAGGGTCCTGGGATCGAGCCCCATATTGGGCTCCCTGCTCAGCGGGAGGCCCGCTTCTACCTCTCCCACTCCCCCCGCTTGTGTTCCTGCTCTCGCTGTGTCTTTCTCTGTCAAATAAATAAATAAAATCTTAAAAAAAAGAAAAAGAAAACCCTTTGGGGTGCCTGGGTGGCTCAGTTAAGCATCTGCCTTCGGCTCAGGTCACGATCCCGGGGTCCTGGGATCGAGCCCCGCATTGGGCTCCCTGCTCCGTGGGAAGCCTGCTTCTCCCTCTCCCACTCCCCCTGCTTGTGTTCCTGCTCTCGCAATCTCTCTGTCAAATAAATAAATAAAAATCTTAAAAAAAATAAATAAATAAAACCCTTTGTGATAATGGTGTCATATATATATATATATATATATATATACACACACACATACGTATATATTTTTTTAAACCTATATGTCATTTGTCTTTTGATTTTGTGTCCAGTAGTTTTTGCCATGTGGACATTTTTAAAATTTTTACATAGGTGAATTTATCAGTCTTTTATGACTTCTGCCTTTCAGGTCATTTAAAAAGATACTCCCTCTCCTCCAGTCCAGGATTATTAAAATGTTTTCCCATGGTATTTTAGAGTAGATTTTTTTTTTTAAGATTTATTTATTTGGGAGAGAGAGCATGAGCAGGGGCTGGGGTGGGGGGGAGGTTGGGCAGGAAGGGGCCTGACGTAGGGCTCAATCTCAGGACCCTGAGATCATGACCTGAGCTGAATGCAGATGCTTAACAGACTGAGCCACCCGGGTACCCCTAGAGTAGATTTTTTAAAAAAATGTTTTTACATTTAAATCATTTGATTCATCTAGAATTTTGGTTTGACTTCTTTTTTTTCTGAGATGGTTATATAGTTGTCCAACATCATTTATTAAATAATCCAACTTTTCTCATACTAAATTTTGCAGTATATGTGTTGGGGATATTTCTAGTCTTTTTCAATGATATATGTCTGTTCCAATGACAATACCATGTTGTCTTAATTTTTTATAAATTTCTAAGTATGCTAACTTTTGATAGGATTGCTTTAAATATATTTTTTTCAAGATTTTATTTAGGGCGCCTGGGTGGCTCAGTCATTAAGCATCTGCCTTTGGCTCAGGTCATGGTCCCAGGGTCCTGGGATCAAGCCCCGCATCAGGCTCCCTGCTTGGCGGGAAGCCTGCTTCTCCCTTCCCACTCCCCCTGCTTGTGTTCCCTCTCCCGCTGTGTCTCTCTCTGTCAGATAAATAAATAAAATCTTTAAAAAAATATTATTTATTTGACAGAGACACAGCAAGAGAGAGAGCACACAAGCAGGGGGAACAGCAGAGGGAGAGGGAGAAGCAGGCTTTCTACTGAGCAGGGAGCCTGATGCGGGGCTTGATCCCAGGACCCTGGGATCATGACCTGAGCCGAAGGCAGAAGCTTAACCCACTGAGCCACCCAGGCACCCCGATAGGATTGCTTTAATTTGTAGTTGCCTTGGGGTACTGTTCTGTTTTGTGGGTCTGTATTCTTATGCAGATTATTAAAATGTTACATAATAGATTTGATGTTATGCTTTTCTGTATTAAAATTTTTTCATGGGAATTAGGGTAAAATAATGGATCGTGTGTACACTGTAATTAATCTAATCATGCCCACTGTTGTGTGTTTGTTGTGTCCAGTTTTATTATTTTAACTAATGCTTCAAAGGTTATCTTACTCATAAAATTCTTACTCTGTTTAGTATTATTTCCCTAATATAACAGCACAGAAGTGAAATTATTGGGTCAAAAAGTATGAACATATTTAAAGCCCTTAATATTTATCATTATATTGCTTTTCAAAGAGATAGCAATTTAGATGACCACTACCAATATATAAATGTTATATTGCATACTTATTCATACTATCTTTTTAGGTTTCTTGTGATCCTCCCTTACCAAAAGAAGAATGTAAAAGTGGCCAAAACCGGGGACCTGAAGAGGAGCCAACCACAGTCTCTGAATATTTCTTTAGTGATATCTTTATCGAAGTAGATGAAACAGAATAAAAGTCTTTTTTTTTTTTTTAATTTTTTTTAAGTCTAGGATTTCCAGAGTCAAATATCAACTAAGCAGTATTTAGAAAATGCATCACTGGCTATTTTTCTTTAGATTGATTTTGAATATCTAATGAGCTTGATTTGAAGCTCTTATAATCAGTGGAAAACATTGCTGAGGTTCCTTTCATTCTGATTGATTCAGCATTTTGGAAATACAAAGCAATTGAGACTGCTTCTCAGACAGAAATAGCTTCTCTTGTTTACATTTTGACTCTCCTGTGCTGAACACACCATGGACATTTTGGAATGTTGTGGATAACTGTCTCTGTATAAATCACAGTGCCAAGTATTTGGAGGTGGATTGTATTTAGCATTTAGCGAACTTCTTTTGTAAAGGTTTTTTTCTGGGTTTTGTTTTTTGTTTTTTATTTGTTTTGCTGAAGGGCTTTACAGTTGCCTCTAAGTATATGAAAGCATATTGTGAAACTCCACTTTAGAATGGTAAATGTTAAAAACTTTTCTATTATCAGCTATTTGACTGGAAAATATGTATTTTTCTAATTTCATGTTGATGTTAACATTAGTCCTAATTGAACAAGTAGTATTTAAACTTATTTATAAAGATGAAACATCAAAAAGTTTATTTATTTTTAAATTTTTTATTTAAAAGAATACTCAGTTTTAATTATTTTCACCACTCAGATTATGGGTAAAGAAGACATTGACAAATTTATGTTTGTCCCATTTCCCTCTTTAATTTTAAAGATATTTAAAGTTATATCACTAAAAGTATTTGGATAGTAGATATGTTTTGAATACATTTTTTTCTCATAGTTTAGTATATTGAATTTGTACTGTGAAGTTCTTGTTTTTCTTATTTTTTGGATAATCTCAGGATTTGTATGGGGAAAAAAACCCTTAATTTATGAGGGAGATTTACATTCAAAATTCAGTCCCTTTTACACACACACACACACACACACACGTACACACTCACACACATTCCTTTTTTTAAAAACTAATTTCTTGCTAGTTTTTTCCCCCATTAAATTTTGCTTAAGGAACACTTAGGCCTTTAAGCACAGAACATAATTGTGATGTTAAAACAGAAAATAAGATAATAAGACTTTATTTAGTCAGTGATTATCATCAATATTAATTTAAGGATTGTTTTTAATTTTGAAATTTTGTTATTTACATATGTAATTCCATTATCCACCCAAGCAGATCTTTGGTGGTTCAAATCAAACTTCTCAAAAACAGATTTCTTCTTTTATTTGAAAAGCCTCAGAGCAGGAGTCAGAAACATTTTCTGCAAAATATTCTTGAATTTGCGGGCCACATGGCCCCTGTGGCAACTGTTCAATTCTGCTGTTTCAGTGCTGCTGAAAACAGCCACAAACAATACTGAAGGGATTGACATGTCTGGAATGGGCTTTTCGTTTGACCCCTACATTAGACAGTAATTTTCTTACCTTCAGGTGCTGACGTTTTATCTACGACATACATATTTGTCATTCAAGTTGTAAGTTGTGCATCACAAAACTGTGTTGATTGCATTACAAAATGATCAGTATTTCAACTGGGAAGATATTTTAATGTCTAGATAATTGTGTTTATATATTGAAAAAAATAGTGGCCAAATTTCAAGTTCATTAGTAGAATAGGATATGGCTCAGCAAGTGTTACAATAATCCTAAAATTGCTATTAGAGCATTTCTTATTCATTGCTTTATAGTGAAATTTACAATTTAACTTTTTTGTCATAAAGGAGGATCTATAAATCTGAGTGAAAATTCTCAATAGGTATGCATTAATTTATTTCATGGGATTAATATGTCACAAAAATCATGGTAGTAAATCACATTGCTATTTTAATGCCCTGTTTTTATAAAATTTTTTAAAGTCTCATATTCTGAAAGTTTCTTTCATTTAATTAATGTTACTTTGGATCTTAGGTTGCC
>NC_138375.1:93111351-93129941 GCF_054177405.1 Leptonychotes weddellii | reverse complement strand
GATTAAGGCACAGTTAAAAATATGAATATCCACTATTTACCACCATGTTATTCGAAATAGAAGTGACCATGTATACTCTCTTGCTTGAAGGAGTTTTTGACAAAAAAGCAATATCTGTCATTTGTAAATTTTCTTGTTCTAAAGAAAGCAGTTATGTTCTATAGATATAAATTATGTAAATAAAAGTTATTTTATACTATTTTTGTTTTTTTCTTTTCAAATGACTTAAAGATATTACTGTTTAACCAAAACTTGTCAGTTTTTCACCTACAGCATATACTTCCTTCCTTCTATAAAAATATAACTGGAAGAATTAATCTTTTGTCTTATATGCATGCTGTGAAGGATATTTTTTTGATCTTGTAAGAATAAAGAATAGACTTCCCCCTCCCTCCCATTCAGGACATGTGAAGAGTTGCTTTCTTGTTCATTTATTCCTGATATAATGAATTTTTAGATATAAGAACTCAATCTCTTTTACTCTTTTTTCTTCCTACTTCAGGTTTTCTCTGTAGAGAAAGACAAATGGGAAACTTTAGTCCTGTGCATAATATAATCCTGGACTTCTGAAGTCCAGGACAGAATTTTTATCTTGAATTTGGTCATTTCATCAAAGAGCTATCTATATATATGAACTGCCTACTTTGTTTGTCTGCTTGTGTTTAGAGACATTATGTGAAATAGAATAAAAGCCTAAAGAAATTCATATTTTTACTGTAATGATATTACAGAGTTTTAAGAAATCATATCACCCAATATTCTACCTATGAGAATCCTACCTATGAGAATTTCTCCTTTGGCTTCAGTGCCAGGAATAATTGGGCTTCTGTTCAACTGGTCTGATTTTTTTTTTTTTTTAATATGGGCTGTGTGAATCCTTGTAATATTTTCTTTTTCAATGCAAAGCTAAATTTAGGGTCAACCTATAGCAAGATAAAATACTTCACATCACATGAGTTATGTACTAAACTCATTCTATTTTTTTACCCTCATTTCTACTCTCCCAGATTTTTAAAAACACTCACTTTTTTAAAACAACAGGCTACTATTTCTTATGCTAGACACAGTACTAACCTTTTAGTATGCATTATTTCATATTTTTAAAAATTATTATACATGGCTTAAAAAGTCAAGTAGTGCTATATTTTCAGACAAGCTGTTTCTTCTGTTACTACCTATTTCTAAATATGGTTATTCTGTTATTTACAGAATTTACAATGTTAGACATTGTTAACTGACTTTCTGTCATGGTACTTAAGAATTCTAGTTTTCTTGGGGCACCTGGGTGGTTGAGTCAGTTAAGCATTTGCCTTGGGCTCAGGTCATGATCCCAGGGTCCTGGGATCAAGCCCCTCTTTGGGCTTCCCGCTCAGTGAGGAGCCTGCCTCTCCTTCTCCCTCTGCCTGTTGCTCACCCTACTTGTCTCTCTCTCTCTCTCCAGGTAAATAAAATCTTAAAAAAAAAAAAAAAAAAAATTAGCTTTCTTAAAACTCCCCTCCTTGCTTCCCTCTTAATACGTTAATCATAAGGTTTAGTCCATATTTAGTATTGTTATTGCATTAATTGTAATTATTCAGTGCTGTACCACTTTATGTACTAAGGTGACATGGTAGAAGCTTTTGTTTTTCTTGGAGTTAATTGCTTCACTTTTTCATTTGCTTTGGGTTTTGTTTTAACTTTCCACACCCTCCAGCAAGTGCGTAAAATGCCTCTGCATATAATTTTCCACATGGCCAAACCATCAGATAAAGTGTTTTCTTTTTTTTTATGGAAAACTTTCTGGAGCTCGCTCTTCCTGTTGTAAACTGGACTAGGGGCTTTACAGATCTCTATGTGCAGTACAGCTGTCCACATGAGACTTCCCTCGGCCATTACTCTGTGAACTTCCTCTTTCCTGGTTTAGATTCTGTTTCTTGAGCCCATGCCATTGTCTTTCTTGATTTGATTTGGAAGGCACATCTTCCACTGTTTACTGCAAAAGGGTACATGGGTGATAACATTATTTAAAACTTTGTGTCTGAAATTTCTTTATTCTACTCTCAGTGGGGCTATGAATAGAATTCCTGAATAATTTGAAAATAATTTTTACATCATTTTGAAGGCATGCTCCATTGTCTGCCAGTTTTCAGTGTTTTTAAGTTTGGTGCCATTCTGATTCCCTATCCTCTGAATGTGGCTTGCCTATTTACAGGTTTTTGACCTGGTATTCTGCACAATAATGAGCTTTGGTGTAAGCCTGCCCTCCTTTCCTGCCCCTACATTCATGCTGTTGGACACTTAATGGACCTTTTTAATAAGGAAACTCATTTATTTCCCTTCTGGAAAATGTTCTTGTATTATTGTTTTGATAATTTTGCCTGGGAAATGTTCTTGAATTATTGTTTTTGATAATTTTGTCCCTTCCATTTTCACTGTTCTCATATCTGCAATTTCTATTAATCTTTTTTTTTTTTTTTTAAGATTTTATTTATTTATTTGACAGAGAGAGGAAAGCTAGAGAGGGAACACAAGCAGGGGGAGTGGGAGAGGGAGAAGCAGGCTTCCCGCCGAGCAGGGAGCCCGATGTGGGGCTCGATCCCAGGACCCTGGAATCATGACCCGAGCCGAAGGCAGGCCCTTAACGACTGAGCCACCCAGGCGCCCCTCTATTAATCTTTTTTACTTCTATTGGCTCCCTAAGTTATCTTTTCTCTACTACATTCCATTTCTTCTTCCCTCCCTCCTCTTTCTTTTCTTCATTTTTGTTGTTTTGTTCCTGTTTGGGGGAGGGGGAGATTGTCTCAATTTTGACTTCTGGAGAAAAATTTAAGCATCTCTTTCTTTTTAGAAGTGACTTTGTTAGTCACAAAATTGGTAGAAGGCCAAGACAGTCTTGATGCTTCTAACAAATTTATAGAATCAAATCACAGAATGTGAGTCATCAGGTGAAACTATCATCCTTTGACTTGGTTCATAATTTTGAGTCAACACTGTTTTCTTCAGTTAATGTTTTTAACGCATAGTTTGCATTTAATAAAATAAATAGATCTTACATACTCAGTTTGAGTACTGACAATACTTACGCCTCTGTAACCACCCCACAAAACATTTCCATCACCCTAAGAAGTTCCCTTAAGCCCCTTCCCCTCTCATCCACAAAGAGTAGGTTAGCCTGTTCTTTTTTTTTTTTTTTAAAGATTTTATTTATTTATTTGAGAGAGAGAGAATGAGAGACAGAGAGCATGAGAGGGAGGAGGGTCAGAGGGAGAAGCAGACTCCCTGCCGAGCAGGGAGCCCGATGCGGGACTCGACCCCGGGACTCCAGGATCATGACCTGAGCCAAAGGCAGTCGCTTAACCAACTGAGCCATCCAGGCGCCTGTAGGTTAGCCTGTTCTTAAACTTTGTGGACCACAATCACATACCATGCATTTTTTTTTTTTGTATTTAGTTATTTTTGCTCAATATGTTTTTGGGATTCATCCCTATTAGTAGTTGTTTGCTTTTGTTGCTGAGTTGTATTCCATTTTATGAGTATACCACACCCTAATTTTGTCCATTTTCCTACAGGATTATTTGCAAATTTTGGCTGTTTTCAATAAAGCTATGTAAATATTCTTGTACAAATCTATTTGTAGACATGTTTGTATTGTAAATACACAGCAATATCACCTCATTTGTTAGATACACTTTTAAGTACTCTTTTTTTTTTAAGATTTTAAATAATCTCTACACCCAACATGGGGCTCAAACTCACAACCCCAAGATCAAGAGTTGCATTGCTCTATCACCTGAGCCACCAAGGCTCCCTAGTACTTGGTGTTCTTTGATACCATTATAAATGGATTTTAAAATGTTTTCTTTTTTTTTTTTTAAAGAATTTTTTTTTTTAGATTCTATTTATTTATTTGCGAGAGAGAGAATGAGAGACAGACAGCATGAGAGGGAGGAGGGTCAGAGGGAGAAGCAGACTCCCTGCCGAGCAGGGAGCCCGATGCGGGACTCGATCCCAGGACTCCAGGATCATGACCTGAGCCGAAGGCAGTCGCTTAACCAACTGAGCCCCCCAGGCGCCCCTAAAATGTTCTTTTCTAATTGTTTATTGCTGAAATATTCAAAAACAACTGATTTTTGTATTACAATTAAGATTTTAACAATGGCATTTTCTATAACATCCATTCATATTCTAGTCTTAAGGTTTTTGGTTTTTTTTTTAAGACTTTATTTGAGAGATGTGGGGCTTGATCCCAGTACCCCGAGATCATGACCAACTGAGCCACCCAGGTGCCTAGTCTTAAGGTTTCAAACCAAGCCTCGGATATATTAAAGCAAGCCTTTCAATATTATAGAATGCTATCTCACCACAACAGACAGAAACTCAATTATAATGATAAGATACACAGGGTAAGTATAAACTACTAAAATTTTAAATAAGTATAACATTAAGTATGAACTTAAATTGTTTAAAGATTTTATTTATTTGAGAGAGACAGCGTCCAAGAGAGAGAAAGAGCGCACAAGCAGGGGGGAGGGGCAGAGGGAGAGGGAGAAGCCAACTCCCCACTGAGCAGGGAGCCCAACACAGGGCTCGATCCTAGGATCCTAGGACCTCGATGAGATCATGACCCGAGCAGAAGGCAGATGCCCAACTGACTGAGCCACCCAAGCACCCCAAATAATGAACTTAAATTTAATGCCAACCAGGAAACAATTGCTAACCTCATTTATCTAATAAATTTAGCGGCTAGCAGAGTTATCTAGTCTCCTTATAACATCTGTTTTCCCATCCTAATAATTTCTCATTAAATGGCTACAAAGTTTATAATCTCTAGCTTTGATTACATTTTCTAGCCAAGGTTTAAATTGGAAACGAGGCTTAAAATTTTATTTCCACATTTCCTTCCCTTCTACAGATTTTTAAAATTCTTGGTCTCATATTTTTATTTCCAAAATCTTAATTTTTTTCATAATCCTGTTCTTGTTTCATGAATGCAATGTGTTTTCATTTCTCTAAGGAAGTTACAGTTTCTTCTGTTCCTTGTACTGCTGGTTTCTTCTGAGGTTTTCTTGGTTGCGGTGGGGGTCTTTTTTTCATTTTGAAAACTTTCCTCAAATGCCTGTTGATCCTTGGCTATCCATGCATCTGTTAGAGAAATTTTCTAAAAAGCTGATTGGGAACTTTTACAAGCTTACTGAAGTGTAGATAGGATATGTCAATTTGTAGGTTACACTGTAGGTGCATTATTTTCCAAGGAGCTTTTCCACTGGGAAACCTCAAATATCACTCTACCCTTTCTGTGAAGTGGTAAGGTGTCTCTAGATTCCTTCCTATATAAACCTGGTAGCCAGCATTTTAGAACTTGAAGGAAAAAGGGAGTTGGGGAATGGAATTTCTTGAATTGGCCTCCAGACTTTCAGTTAATCTTGTTGGTTTCAATCTGGCACTTCACTCTTGCCTAGTGTCCCGATATTTGGAACATCTGTGATTCAGTTTCTTCAGATACTATATATCTCCTATCTCCTGGGCAAAGTGGGAGTGGAAACCTAGGGTTCTAACTACTGCTTATACAGATTTTCAAGTAGTTTCACTGTCTCTTGGTCTCTCCCACCTCTTCCCACACCTACCCACACCTTCCTCTGTTCTCAGTACCACCAATTCCTGAGCCTTGCAGGGATTTCTGGGAGGCAAATCGACTTGTTACTTGTTTTTATCTTCCACTGCAAGCACTTAGATTTCAGCTTCCTTTTTTCCTGCTAAATTATTCCTATTTTTGCCTATTGTCTTCATATGTCTCCTACTTTATTTTGGTTTTTAGAGAGGCTGAGTACACACGCAAGGAGAGTGGTGCAGGGAGAGAAGGAGGGAGAATCCCAAGCAGGCTCCACACCCAGTGCAGACCCTGACGTGGGGCTCGATCTTACCACCCTGAGGTCGTGACCCAAGCCGAAATCTAGAGTCGGTTGGTGGCTTAACTGACTGAGCCATCCAGGTGCCCCATATCTCCTACTTTAATTGAAGGTGGGATATGAATTCTTTTTTGGTGTTCCTTTGTTGCCTTGGCATCATTTATGAGAGAAAGAAGTAAAAACATCTTTATTTCCATCATGAAAGTTGAAATATTGTATTCCCTAAAGTAAAAAGTAAACTGAACACTATGAACAAATGGACATCAACAAACTGGATAACTAGATGAAATGGACAAATTCCTACCAACACAAAACCTACCAAGACTACATCACAAAGAAAGAGTAAACCTGAATAGATCTATAGTGAGAAGACTGAATCAGTAATTAAAAAAAAAAAAAAAAAACCCAAACTAAAACAGAACAAAAACCTCCAGACAAAGAAAAGCACTGGACTTCATGGCTTCACTGGTAAATTCTACCAAACATTTAAAGAACTAACATCAATCTTTCACAAAAAATTGGTAACACTTGCTGACCCGTTCTGAGGCCATCATAATCCTGATACCAAAGCCAGACAAAGATACAAGAACCTTATAGATCAATATCCCTAATGCATGTTGATGCAAAAATCCTCAATAAAATACTGGTGAAATGAATTCAACAGCATATTAAATGCTGAATGATAACTGAAATATACCACATTAACAGAATAAAGAAGAAAAAAGGTACACATGATCGTCTCAATTGATGCAGAAAAAGCATTTGACAAAATTCAACACTCTTTCATGATAAAAAAACACAACTAGGAATAGAAGAAAACTACCTTAACATCATAAAGGTCACATATGAAAAATGCACAGCAAACATCATACTCAGTGGTGAAAGACTGAAAGCCTTTCCTTTGAAGATCAGGAACAAGGAAAGAATGTTCACTTTTGTCACTGCTAGTCAACTCAGTACTGGAAGTCCTAGCCAGAGAAATTAGGCAAGACTGAGAGATAAGAGGCATTCAAACTAGAAGGAAAGAAGTAAAATTATTATTTTGCAGATAATGAATATGTAGAAAACCCTGAAGATCCCCCCCAACACACGAAAAAATTGTTAGAATAAATGAATTCAACAAATTAACAGGATACAAAGTCAACACACAAAAATCAGTTGCACTTTTATACACTAATAATGAACAAGTTGAAAAGGAAGTTACAAAGACAATTCCATTTATAATAGTATTAAAAAGAATAAAATAGGAATTAAGGAGGTGTAAGGCTTGCACAATGAAGGGCGCCTGGGTGGCTCAGTTGGTTGGGCGACTGCCTTCGGCTCAGGTCATGATCCTGGAATCCCAGGATCGAGTCCCGCATCGGGCTCTCTGCTCAGCAGGGAGTCTGCTTCTCCCTCTGACCCTCCCCCCTCTCCTGCTCTGTCTCTCTCATTCTTTCTCTCTCTCAAATAAATAAATAAAATCTTTAAAAAAAAAAAGACTTGCACAATGAAAACTACAAAACATTGCTAAAAGAAATTAAGGAAGACACAAATACATGGGAACACATCCATGTCCATGGATCGTAAAACTTAATACTGTTAAAATGTCAATACTAGGCAAAGGTGAGCAACAGATTCAATATAATTCCTACCAAAACCCCAATGACATTTTTTTTTTTGCAGAAAAAACCCGTACTAAAAATAATACGGAATCTCAAGAAACTGGTTCTAATTAGCCAAAAACAAAAACAAAACGAAACGAGAAAACATGAAAAAGAAGACAAAGCTGGAAGACTCACGAAGTTTTAAGACCCAGCGCCAGAAAAGCAACGGACACAGGGAGACACTGAAGAAATATTTGTTGAATGAATAAATATGTATCTCCTCTAAAGAGTTTTGTTTCTTAGGGCAGCTTAATGCCTGTTCAGTTTCCAGCTCTCATATAAGGATACGATTTTTCATGTCCCTTTCTCTTAACAGGGTAAGAAGAAAACAGCACGTAGAAAATGAACTGAGACGGATCCCAGAGAAACCGAACCTTACCGCGCCAGCTCAGCCCCGAGAGAGGAGGGGTGGTAACTAAGGTAGCTCCGCCTCTGGACCGCGGAGCTCCCGAGCTCGCGAGGTGACAGGACCTCGCGGGGCTGCGCCTCTGCCCTGATTGGCTGAGTTCAGGGGGCGTGGTGCGCAGCGACGACCTGTTACGGCCGGCGTGCGCAGACACGTGCCTCGGCTGGCCTGAGAATCTGGGAGGTTTCGGGAGGTTTGGGGCTGCAAGGAGAGCGGAGCGGTAGTCCGAATCCGGGAATCCGGAGGGGAAAGAACCGAATCTGAGCGTGCCCGGGCCCCTCTCAGGCGGTGGTCCTTCGCTCCCTGCCGGCTGTCATGTGGGCTGCCCTGAGGTTAGCCCTGCGGCCCAACGCCCGCGCCTTTGTCCCCGGGCCGCGCGCTTATCACGGGGACTTGGTGGCCACGCTGGGCACCCAGCCAGACTCGGGCTCTGCCATCTACCAGGTAGGCTGGGTGAGCGCCCCGGCGCCCCGGGCCTGGAATCCCCTGACTGAGCCTGTGAGTCCTCTTCCACCTGTCCGCCAGTGCCGGCCCCACTAGGAAGCAGGTGGAGGGTGGGCACACTTTAACAGCTCTTTTGTTTTCTCTGGAACCCCCAGTCCTGATTCTGGGACGCAGTGTAGGTCGTGAAGTTTGCAAAGGAAGATGATTCCAAATAAAATACATCTTAGTTCACTTTTAGCCCTGGCACTGTGCATTGTATCTTTGAAATCAGTGGTTCTCAAAACCTGAGTCAGCATTGTCAGCTGAGGAACTTGTTCAGTGTACAGCTGCTTTAAGCCCCACGCTGGACCTTTGGGGTCTCTGGGGTGGGGTCTTGGTAATTTCATTGCTAATGAAATCCTCAGGACTTGGCGGCGGACAGCTTTGGGAACCACTGGCCTAGCACAGATAACCCTGGGTTGTGCTTAACAGACTTTAGTTGAATAGTTGTTAATAGAACGTACTTATCGCACACTATCTTGAATGGCCTTTTTTGGAATTGGGAGATATAGCAAGGTCAAAGAAACAGCTTGTGAAGTATCAGAGCTGGAAAATTTCACCCTGTTCCATGGTTTCTGAGCTTATACAGATAACGTTTAAATTGTACAGATAACTTTCAGAAAAGACATTTTGAATTGAAAAAGAATAAGCAGGCTGAGTCAGAAACAATAGCCAATAAGAGTCTTCCAAGAGTCTAGATTTTTCTGGGGTCAGGAAAGAATGTTTAATTCAGAAATATTAAGTGGTTTCTGTGGTCTAGGTAGTATTTTAGGTATTTGGTATAGGTGTGTAGGAATGGAATCATAATTTTGTGGGCAAGATGGACAAGAAAGCGTGTAACTGTAGTGCATTATGATAAGTGGTGTCTAAAGCTTGAAAAGGTAGTTACAGAAAGCTGCAGATAGGAAGCGATGAGTGAGTTGGATCTTGATCGCTGGGTGAGAGCTGGCCGGGTTCAGGGCTGAGGAGGAAAGGCAAGACTATACAAACTAAGGGAGTTATGAGAACATAGATAAGCAAGTTATGAAAGTATAGTGGGTATGAGGACTTCGAAGTCATGACTAGGGTATGGAATTCATGGAGTAGATGAGAGTAGTGGAGGCCCTTGCATGCAGAAGCCACATTCACGTTTCATTTTGCTGGCTGTCTGCTAAGAAACTTAGGTGGAGAAGCCGCAAGATCCTATGGTCCTGGTAGAATTATCAGCGCGGTGGCAGTACCGAGGCTAGATTTCCTCCCATTTGGAATATGGCTTCTTGGCTGGGTGTTCTGGTTGGTGTAGGCCTTTGACTATTTTCTGGAGCTTCTATAAGGTTATTTTAGCCAGTTTTGGGTCATTTTGGGGTGTCTCTGTGGAGAATGAAGGCCTGGAGCTTCCTGGTCTACCATCTTTTTCGGCTTTAGGTTCAGGCCTATGTTTTTGATGATGGCTGTTAGCTAGGGGGTAGGGAGTGTGGGCCTGAGCATATAACTCCTTTCTCTGTGTCAGGTGTTTAATGTTCTGGTCTAGTCTGTGCACTAGTAATTGGGGAAGTAGTTGTGGTAGGATGCAAAAGGCACTGGTCTAGTCTTTCATGTGTCTTAAAAACTAACCACATATTTCCACGGAGAAAAAAAAGGAAACCTGAAGGGAAATAGGAGAAAGTGTTAACAGGGGTCCTTATGAGTGGGCAGATACAGTGTAACCTATTGGTGTAAAGAGCAAGGGTCTGGAGCTGGTTTAAATTCCAGCTCTACTACTTGTTAGCTGAGTGATTTGGGGCTAGTTACTTAACCTCTCTGTGCCTCAGAGGCAGGCTGTGCCTCAGTTACCTCAGCTGTACGGTAGCATTAATAATTGCATATGTCATAGAGCCATCAGGACAGTTAGTGACCACTTATAACATGGCCTGGGATATAATAAGCCCTCAAGAAATATTAGCTCTTGCAACTTTTCCTTCTTTCCACATCATCATCTCAGGACCTGTTTAGCCAGCTTTTGCTTCAGTAATGCTGAATAGCAGACAGTCCCAAGATCTCTGTGTCCAAAAGAACAAATATTTATTTTTTGCCCGGGCAGTGCGTCCGATGCAGGTCTCCTCTATTTGTTTTTGATTCCAGCACCCAGGCAGAAGGGACAGTGGCTACTGAGAGATGCTCCTCTCCTAATGGACGGCCAGGGCACAGGAGGAGAGTATGGAGACACTGTCCGTCTTAGAGCCTCTGCTTGCAGTTGATACACTTCACTTTTGCCTACATTCCACTGGTCAAAGCAAGTAAAATGGACAGATTCATGGAGTGTGGGTGGGGAACTATAATCTCACACTGAACCTTGCTGTTATTAACAGATTATTGATACTCAATAATAGTCCAGAGGGACAGAAGAATTTTGAACACATAGTACAATCTGCCTTATGCTCTAGAGGTGGCTGTTTAAGTTCCACCTATTATGTATGAGTTCAGGTAAAGGAGGAGGAAGGGTGAGTAGGCAAAAGGACACCCTCACCTGCTTGTTCTCTTTTTAAGAAGCCTTTCTAGAAGTCATGCCTAACAACTTCTGCCTATATTTCCTTGGTTAGAATTAAATCCCAGGGCCACACCTGTCTACAAAAGGAGGCTAGGATGTTAGTTTTTCAGCGGGGGCATGTTGTCACCTTGAATAAAAGTGGGATTTCATCATCAAGAAAGATGGGAAGAATGGATATGGATAAGCAACTCTCAGTGCCTGCCACAGATGATAAATAGTATGGAGAGATTGGATGTGTTCTTCATATGTTGGATGTTAAAAGATTTCACTTAGGTGTACCCTTATCTTCTGGGATCTCTACCTACAAGTAGTAAGCTTTTTTTTTTTTTAAGATTTTATTTATTCATTTGAGACAGAGAGGTACAGAGAGAGAGAGAGAGGCTGAGCAGGGGGAGAGGCAGAGGCAGAGGGAGAAGCAGGCTCCCTGCTGAGCCAGGAGCCCGATGAGAGGCTCGATCCCAGGACCCTGGGATTATGACCTGAGCCGAAGGCAGACGCTTAACCGTCTGAGCCACCCAGCCACCCCTACAAGTAGTAAACTTTGATGCAAACAACCCACAAGAGGGGAATAAAAGATAAAGCCATGCCTTGGATGGGAGGTGGCACATGGGAGCCCTGGCCACGGTTCGGTTTCTCTGCACAATTTTCTTAGTAGCTAGGAATATGTACTGTTCGCTGTCACTTCTTATGGCCATGTGCTTCAGAAAGCCTTGGCAATTAGAGACAGTTTCCTTTATTTCTTAACTGGGAGGCTGGCTTAGCTAGGGTAAAGACCCCTCATATAACTAGCTTTAGTTCTGATTGACTTTGTTCTAAATTGGGCGATGTCAGAGGCTGTAGTGATTGTATCTTGGGTTTGAGTACACTTTAGTAGAGAGTTACTTGTTTTCTCTGTGCATGTGGGAACTATTTTTCATCACTTCTAAACTTTGATTCCTGTGTTTTGCAAAGTTGACAGGAGACTGGGAGGTAGAGTGCAGGTGGAGGGAGGTCAGCTAATTCTTGATGAGCTGGGTGGGGGAAGAAACTAAAGGCACAGCAGAATCCCATCAGCCTCTCAATCTTCAAGGGAATGAGAACTTGTTAAAGGACACTGGGAGGATACACTTAGCATTGTGGGAAAAAGTCTATGGGACAAACAGAACATATCAAGACAAAAAAAAAAAGATGGGAGAACTTACATTTCAGAAGAGACTTAAGAAACATCAGCCAACTGTGGCTATACAGACCTTCCATGGAGTCCTATTTAAATAAGCAAACTTTAAAAAACATCTATCCGCCATTTGAGGAAATGTCTTCACTAATTGGATATTTGCTGTTTTTTTTTAAAGATTTTATTTATTTATTTGACACACACACACACAGAGGAATCATAGGAAGGCAGAGTGGCAGGGAGAGGGAAAAGCAGGCTCCCCGCTGAGCAGGGAGCCCGATGTGGGGCTCGATCCCAGGACCCTGGGACCATGACCTGAACTGAAGGCAGGCACTTAACCAACTGAGCCACCCAGGCGCCCCTGGATATTTGCTGTTTTTAACAGATTATTGATATTCAGGAATGGTCCTCATCTTTTGGAGATTTGGAAATACTGGCTACAGAAGGAGTGCTATGTCTAGGATTTTCTTCAAAATAATTCAGGGTGGGGGTGCGGGGCAAGAAGGAAACAACTTTGGCCATATGTGGATAATTAATTGTTGAAGGACATTGGCTACATTGCATTATGCTAGTCTTTTTGTTTTTGTATGCGTTTGAAAATTTCCATGGAAGAAAGTTAACTTTCTTTTTTTATTATTTATTTATTTGAGAGAGCGAGCTCGCAAGCATGAGCGGGAGTTGGGGGGTAGGGGAGGGGCAGAGGCAGAGGGAGAAGCAGTTGCCTCGCTGAGCAGGGAGCCTGATTCGGGACTCGATCCCAGGACCCTGAGATCATGACCTGAGCTGAAGGCAGATGCTTAACCGACTGAGCCACCCAGGTGCCCCAGCTTTCTTCCATTAACAACAATGACAAACCCCATTTAAGGGGAGCTGAAAATGTTAACGAAACCCCTACCTTTTCACTTTGCCATGCTCTAACCTGTCTATTCGTATCCTAGTGCTGTTGAGCTAAGCGAGACTGAGCAGAAGATAGTATGTCATAATGAGTGGATGGACTTGCTTGAGAATTAGCTCCATATAATGTCACTGGAAAAAAACATTTTTTCTTCATCTTATCAATTTTATTTATTTATTTATTTTTAAAGATTTTATTTATTTATTTGTGAGAGAGAGGGAGAGAGCTCAAGCAGGGGGAGCAGCAGGCAGAGGGAGAAGCTCACTCCCCGCTGAGCAAGGAGCCCGATGTGGGACTCCATCCCAGGACCCTGGGATCATGACCTGAGCTGAAGACAAGAGACTTAACCACTGAACCACCCAGGCTTCCCATCATTTTATCAATTTTAAACTAACAAAATAGGATTATTCCTAGGTAAATGTATTAACCTTTCACATACCTTGCTGCGATAATAGGTATTCAGGTTTTTTCTGCATTGGCACTGAATTCCTTTCATTCCTTCCTTCCTTCATTCATTTACTTATTTATGTTAGAGAGAGAGAGTGAATGCAGGGGGGGTGGGGAGGGGCAGAGGGAGAGAGAATCTTTTAAAATTTATATTTTTTAAATTTAAAATCAGTTAATTAACATATAGTATATTATTAGTTTCAGAGGTGGAGTTTAGTGATTCATCAGTTGCATATAACACCCAGTGCTCATTACATCAAGTGCCCTCCTTATTGCCTATCACCCAGTTACCCCATCTCCCCACTCCCTCCCCTCCAGCAACCCTCAGGTTGTTCCCTATAGTTAAGAGTCTCTTACTGTTTGTCTCCCTCTCTGATTTCACCTTATTTTATTTTTCCCTCCCTCCCCTAGGTTCATCTGTTTTCTTTCTTAAATGGAGAGAGAGAGTCTTAAGCAGGCTCCATGCCCAGCATGCCCAATGCAGGGCTTAATCTTATAATCCTGAGATCATGACCGGAGCAGAAATTGAGTTGGATGCTTAACCGACTGAGCCACCCAGGCGCCTCATTAAATTCCTTTTATTGAACTTGGAGTCACATGTGGAACAATATACGTGGCCTCTCTTTTCCTACAGTGCATTTTTCAGATTATCTTTTAATGATTACTAAAAAGTGAAGAGATACAAGGGTTAACAGTTTGGATGAGATTCCTTTCCAGAAATGCCATAAACTCAAAATGAGCAAGTCTTTTGTTAAAAACCACAGAATCAGTCAGTCTGTGAATTGGAGAAATTGCTGGGCTGTGAGTGGCAGAGATTGGAAGTGGAATTCCAAACAGTGGCGCATTTGGGAAGGCTGCCTGCCCTGATGAAGGCACTTCATCATCCATGGGGATTCTTAAGAGCAGGGTTTCTGAGGTGTGCCCTGCTGGCTCACTCAGTACAGCACGTGACTCTTGCTCTCCAGGGTCATGAGTTTGAGCCCCACGTTGGGCCTAGAGCTTACTTAAAAAAAAAGGGGGGGAGGTCTCTGAAACACTAAGCCACCTATGAGGTGGATTTTTAACCTTAGAATAAAGGTAGAAGTTGACAAGATAGACTCGAAGCAGAAAACAAGCAAAAAATAATAACTTTGCCTGTGCAGTGAAATAATCTGCTTTCCTTTCTACTTAGCAACATAGTAATCCGATCTTTTCCTCACCCTGTGGGGTGAGCAGCAGGTAGAGGGAGCCCAGGGCCTGAGGCCAGAGTAGCACCCATCTCTGAGCCCCAGGGTGGCAGCTGCAGCCCGGGGTCAGGTGAGAAAGCCGCACAGAGAAGAAGGCCTTCGGCTCCAGATGGGAGTTGGCCACCAACTTCATCTCCCAGAGCTCTTCTCTGCCTCCCCGTTTTGTTTATCCAAGGAGGCCTTCTCCTTACAAACTCCCTCCCATCTGCTGGATCTCTCGCAGATGACGAAGGAGTTCAGGACACAGCCCCTGCTTACTAGGACTCGTTCTCAGCCCAGGAGGCTCTCGGGACAGAGGTAGCTCCCTTTACGCTTGGGATGTTAGGTTTTGAAAGGCTGCTGAAAATCTCTTCCTACCCTTCAAGTGGCATTATACACGTTGCTGCCATGCTACCCCTCGGTGACGGGCGGGACAGACGTGCTCTGGTGCAGAGCGCTGTTTCGGTCTGAGGCAGTTCATAAAGTTAGGAGTTTCTGAATTGCCTAAATGTGAGTAAACAGGATCTGTAACCTGGGCTTAAGAGAAGAGCAAAAGTCTTGGCTTTCACTGCCTCATGCGCTTAATATCAACAAACACTATGGAAATCTGAAAAAGTTCTGGTGATTAAAGAACTCTGCCTATTACCAAATCCCCTCTTTTGGTAGGTTTCCAGTTTGCCTGGAGTGGAGCTCAGAAATGGAGACTGTGGGCCAGCGTTGCTCTACTTTTGGTTGGACATTTGAATCCTTGGGGAACTTTTAAAGTGATTAATGCCCAGGCCATACCTGCAACCAATGACATCAGAATCTCTGGGGGTTTATTTTTGTTTTTATTTTTCAAAGCTTCCCATTGATTCCAGTGTCCAGCCCAGGTTGGGAAACAACGTTCTAGGCAGATTCTGGAGTTCGTTGCTGGCAGGTTGTCTGCCCTTGGACAGACAGGACTTGGTGGGCCTCGAAGGGAGGTAGTCACAGGGCTAGTAGACCGTGATTGGGACCTCCCTATTCCAGGGCAAAGGTTCTTTCCTAACAGTATGCTGCTTCTCTCTTTTTTGCCTTCTGTTTCTTGCAGAGCAAGAGAATGTAGCAGAAACCTTGGCCTTGGGAGCTATTAGAGCTGTAGAAAATAAGAAATACTAGAGTTCTATAAAGTCTGTAAATTCATGTAATTTTGAACAGCTGGAAAGCTGTGTAGTACCGTGTCATGGAAAAGGAATTAAATCAGAGATGTAAAAGACATTGTGGGGAGCAAAATGTGTTAGTGGTTCAACTTGGAATTTTTTTTTTTTTTTTAAGATTTTATTTATTTATTTGACAGAGAGAGACACAGCAAGAGAGGGAACACAAGCAGGGGGAGTAGGAGAGGGAGCAGCAGGCCTCCCGCAGAGCAGGGAGCCCGATGCGGGGCTCGATCCCAGGACTCTGGGATCATGACCTGAGCCGAAGGCAGACGCTTAATGACTGAGCCACCCAGGCACCCCATCAACTTGGAATTTTCAAAAATAACTTGCTACTTATTGGTCTAAAGTAATGAGCTGATCAGACAAAATTTACAGAACAGCAAAAAGTTAGGCCCTCTACCCTTTATCCACCTCTCACAGTTTATATTCTCCTGTATATTACTCTAGAGAATTTCTAAAGACGCACAAACATAGAGTTTTGTTCCCTTTTAAAACAAAATAGGACCTATTTTTTTCCCTGGGCTCTGCTTTTAAGAGTAATTTGTCAGTAAGCAAGTATTTCTGCATTGGTTAGAAACTCCTTGGGGCAGGGATTGAAGGGACATGAAAAGTAAGATGGCTTTCTAACTCTCTAAGGGCTTATATTCCTTAAAATAGGGAAACAAATAGAACTCAATGAAGTTCAGTTGATGCTTATGGAAGAAAGATGCTAAAATGAGTAGGAGTGACCAGAAATGGGGTTAGAGAGGAGAGGGAACATGATCTATGCTTTAAAGAAGGGTAAGATTTGGATACGTGGACCAGAGAGGGACGGCGGGAAGAGGAGCTTGGGCAAAGATGGACAGGCAGGAATTCATCTTTTCCATCCGATGGAGTGACGCAACACAGAGGCCACATGAGTGGGAGGTGGCCCTGCGTGAAGCCACATGGGGTTGGCATGTGATGTTCTCATCAACTCTTACTTTGGCTAAAAAAAAAAAAAAAGATAATTGTTTTCTAATATTACTCTCCCTTTCTTTTTTTCTGTTTTAGGAAAACTATGAACAGATGAAAGCACTAGTAAATCAACTCCGTGAACGAGCGCAGGAAATAAGATTAGGTAAAAATTCATTTATTCTTCATTTTATGCTGTTAATGAAGATGATCCTTGATAGTTATGGTTCTAGGAAAAACTAGTAGCAGCAAGCTTTGACTCTTTAAGACTGTATTTGTTGGTGTGCTGACATTTTTTCCTCTTACTTGGCCAGTTTTTCTGCTCCTATAGCACTGCCAGCTGTCTGGGCAACAGTTAAATTTCAGATTCATCAATTTTTTTTTTTTTTAAAGATTTTATTTATTTATTTGAGAGTGAGAGAGCACAAGAGGGGGGAGCGGGAGAGGGAGAAGCAGACTCCCCGCCGAGCAGGGAGCCCGATGCGGGACTCGATCCCGGGACTCCAGGATCATGACCTGAGCCGAAGGCAGTCGCTTAACCAACTGAGCCACCCAGGCGCCCCAGATTCATCAATTTTTAAAGCATTGCTTCTTATGGTTTTATTTTAGCCACAGCATCCACTGAAATTTCTGTTTTGCCTGAAGCATCTGAAACATTTTCTGTTCGTTATATTCATCTTATATACTTATTTTGCATAATTATGCATTTTGTTATATAACTTGGAAGTAATTTCTATGTGGGTTTATAGCTAATTAAATGAGATTTCCTAAGAACTTTGCAGATTGTCATTTTTTTCTGTTAAGTTGTGGACATAATAGACATCCTTTTGCTTGGAAGAAATTGCATCGTGTGGGGAATGTAAAATATAATATTAATGTATAAACAAATACGTTGAATTCTACTGTGCCATTATTGGTCAGTGTGACAATTTACTTTAGAAGGCTGGGTGACTTGAAACTGAAAGCCATTTCCAAAATAAGATTCTTTTTTTTTTTTTAAGATTTTATTTATTTTTGTGGGAGAGAGAGAGAGCGCAAGCAGGGGGAGCGGCAGGCAGAGGGAGAAGCAGGCTTCCCGCTGAGCTGGGAGCCCGATGTGGGGCTCGATCCCAGGACTCTGGGATCATGACCTGAGCCGAAGGCAGACGCTTAACGACTGAGCCGCCCAGGCGCCCCTCGATGCACATAGTTCGAACAGTCCATGTAGCACAGTTGAAGTGACATTTGTGCTGTGCAGGCACAGGCAGACAGATGTGTTGTGATGTCCCCAGGTGACAGCGATGAAAAGATCCTGTAAACTGTAAAATGCTTCCTGATTTCAGGGATGTTAAAATGTGAACAAAATGTGTAGATTAGAATCAGTGCCATATGGTATACGAGACTGAAGGAAACAGGCTTTTTTATCTCAGAGTTTGTGGGAACGGAGATAGCACAGAATCTTTAAGAATAATCTTTGGAAAACTAATGTGCGGTGTCACATTGTTTCTGTGGCTGCCCACATATCCTTGGCTAGTTTATTTAATTTTTTTTATTTTTAAAGATTTTTATTTATATATTTGTCAGAGAGCAAGAGAGAGAGAGAGAGCGCACAAGTGGGGGGGCGGCCAGCAGGCAGAGGGAGAGGGAGAAGCAGACTCCCTGCCAAGCAAGGAGCCCAGTGTGGGACTCGATCCCAGGACCCTGAGATCATGACCTAAGCCAAAGGCAGACACTTAATCCACCGAGCCACCCAGGTGTCCTGTCACAGGCTAGTTTAAATGCCGGAGGAGCTTAATTCTGTGATCTGAGAATCTGCATCAAGGATAGCCCGTCTTTCTGGGTTTTCCTAACAAAACCGGAATTCAGTAGGT
>NC_138375.1:93067881-93110851 GCF_054177405.1 Leptonychotes weddellii | reverse complement strand
CCCTCTAGAACCCTCAGTTAGTTTCTCAGAGTCCATAGTCTCTCATGGTTCGTCTCCCCCTCCGATTCCCCTCTCTTCATTTTTCCCTTTCTGCTATCTTTTTTTTTTTTTTTATGAACATATAATGTATTATTTGTTTCAGGGGTACAGGTCTGTGATTCATCAGTCTTACGCAATTCACAGCGCTCACCATAGCACATACCCTCCCCAGTGTCCATCACCCAGTTACCCCATCCTTCCCACCCCCCACCACTCCAGCAACCCTCAGTTTGTTTCCTGAGATTAAGAGTCTCTTATGATTTGTCTCCCTCTCTGGCTTCGTCTTCTTTCATTAAAAGGGTGGTTTTATGAAAGCACGGGGACAGGACCTGTGGGCAGAAAGAGCTGCACTGGGATTGTGAGGACTAACTGATTATATACTTTTTAATTAGTAGGGTTTAAGGATAGTGTAAGTCTAAGGAATTGGGAAGCAAGGCTTTCAGCACCTTGAGGGCTAGCTGCTATTAAGATAAGGTTCCTTCTAGTCTTTAATAAACATAAACATAAACATTAAGGCACTGAGGCGGCCACGAGTTCTTTGAGGAAGTTCACACTCTGCATGTCTCAGGTATCTCTCAGTGGGCTGCAAGCTGTAAGGAGATTTAATTTAAGCTACGTTTCTCTTGCCTTTGTTTCCCTCATCAACCCTGTAAGAGGGATCTCTTGGTTTGTCCGGGTCACAGGAAGCCCTCCTCACGGATGACTGGGTGGACTCTAGCCTCTCAGTGGAGTTCTTGGGAGTTCTTCGTTCTGATGCAGAAGAGAGTCACTGTCCCGTCTCCTCTGATTTGGTGCCCGTGTTGGGCCTCAGTGCAAGCCAAATCTGTACCCTGAGTGCGTGCAGAACAGTTTATGCTCCTGCATCTTACTTATGTCCTTCTAATGTCCTCTTAGTAGAGAAAGCAGAATTTTCTCTCTGGGGTTCCATATCCCTTGTCCAGCGTGGCCCAATATAAGATCTTTGTCGTACCATAGACGAATGCTTGGGGACACGGAAGGTCGTTGGAGGTGTTCGGCCCAGGGGTTCCTGTGCTTTGTGATAAGAAGGAGCAGACACAGTGGCAGGGCTCTTGTTGGTGCATATTCACCCTGTTTCATGAGTGAGTGCGTGGCTTAGAAGTAAATGATGAGGAAACAAACTGAGGGTTGCTGGAGTGGTGGGGAGTGGGAGGGATGGGGTGGCTGGGTGATAGACATTGGGGAGGGTATGTGCTATGGTGAGCGCTGTGAATTGTATAAGACTGATGAATCACAGACCTGTACCTCTGAAACAAATAATACATTATATGTAAAAAAAAATAAATAAATAAAAGATGATAGCAGGAAGGGAAAAAGGAAGGGGGGAAATTGGAGGGGAAGACGAACCATGAGAGACTATGGACTCTGAGAAACAAACTGAGGGTTCTAGAGGGGAGGGGAGTGGGGGATGGGCTAGCCTGGTGATGGTATTAAAGAGGGCACGCTCTGCATGGAGCACTGGGTGTTAAGCACAAACAATGAATCATGGAACACTACATCAAAAACTAATGATGTATGGTGATTAACATAACATAATAATAAAAAAAGAAAAGAAGTAAATGATGAGAAGAGGAGATTCTTTGACGGTAGTGACTCCACTAATCTCTGTTCTTTTATTTCATCTTTCTATTTGATTTCTATTTTATTCATTTTTAAATTTCATTTTTCTATCCTATTTCTATTCTATTATCAGAATTTGCTTTAGAGATACTGTTTAGTGTCTGTTTGGTACTTGTGACTAGAATAGCCTGTTTCTTCTTGATGAAAAGCTTGAGAAGTTTGAATCTTATATACTTAATAATTCCAGCTCTTGTTTCTTAAGTTTTATAACAGCTTTATTAAGATACAATTCACATACCATACAGTGTACCCATTTGATATGTACAGTTCATTGGTTTTTAGGATAGTCACAGAGTTTAGTCAGTCTTAGAACATTTTCATCACTCCAAAAGGAAATGCCATATCCATTAACATTTACTCCCCATTTCTATCCAATCTGTCTAGCCCCTGGCAACCACTCATCTACTTTCTGTCTCTATGGATTTGCCTATGACACATTCCATTTGAAAGGGATCGTATAATAAGTGGTTTCTTTCATTTAGCATGATGGTTTCAAGTTTTATCCATGTCTTTTGGTTTTTCATTACTGTCTGGGATGGTACAGAATTCTCTTTATGGTCTATCTCCCACCTCTGGAATAGAGGAATGGTTTATAGACAGGTTGCAGACCAGCAACAACAGAGTACTCCAAAACATAGATTGTCCCAAGGCTTCAGATGTGCCTCCATTGCAGTTACTTAAGGTAGATGGTTTTTGATCTCTGTATTATTTATCACTGCAGAACAAATTAACTCCAAACTTGGTAGTTTAAAGCACCATTTATTACCCCGCAGTGTCTGTGGGTCAGGACTCGGATCCCCCAGTGGTCAGGACTGGGATCCCCCAGCTGGGTCCCCCAGTGCTGAGCTCAGGTGGCTACAGTCCTCTCTAGGCTGGACTGGAAAGGATCTGCCCCAGCTTCCTCACGTGGTCGTGGCATGATTCAGTTCTCTGCAGGCCTCGCTTACTTCCTTGGGAGCTGTTGGCAGGAAGCATCTCTAGGTTCCTTCCCAAGTGGGCAGCTGTAGAGAGCAAGTCTCCACATGTTAGCTGGCTGCATCAGAGTGAACAAGCAAATGGACAAGAGAGGGGGCTGGCGGGGGTGAGGGGAGGGGAAGACATGGTCTCTCAGAACTGGATCACAAGAGTGACACTTGTTATAATCTTTGTGTTAGAAGCATGTTACCAGATCCACCACACAATAAGGGGATGGGATATACAGGACGTGAATCACAAGAGTCCGGAGTCATCGGGGGCCACTCTCAGTTCATGTGAGAGAAGTGCATTGTCGATTACCTTGGTTTTGGAAGTACTGTGGGGAAAAAAAAAACCCCACACATCTGAAGTGTCCTTAGGAATATGGTAAAATTCCCTGGTGTAGATGCACTAATAATTTGTTTGCTATTCACTTGTAAAACTTTTCTACTAAATTGGTAGATGTTTTCTCCCCCTGAGATGGCATGATGGCATTCAGCTTCATTACCCTCATTTTTGTCTTCCTGACTTTCGACACCGAAAATCTTCTTTCTTTGTCCCCCACTCACCTCACCTCCCATCCTTGGTCTTTGAATATTTGCTGTTTTTTTCTTTTTCTTTCAATTTGCTGTTATGAAACCCTGCTATGCCTGTTTAGTTCTATAGGTCTTACTTTTGAAATTTGTGCCTTTTTAGATTTTTACTTCACTGTGACTCTTCTCTACTTCCTTGCCTTTTTTTTTTTTTTTTTGGTACTGAAATAGTTTGAGCTGTATCTGCTGTTCTTGTACACAGAACAGGTTGGTAAGTTGAAATCATGTCCTTTATTCCTAAAGCCTTACAGAAAAAGCCAATTAAATATTTCAAACATGCAGAAAGTACAGAGAATAGTGCAATAACAATGGAACACTATGGACCCTCCACTTGGATTTATAAAGTGTTAGCATTTCATTTGTTTCTTTCCCTCAGATTTTTAAAGAGCTTATTCACAATTCATTTATCCACTCAAAATGCAGTGTTGATGGGTATTTTGATTATTTGCATATCTTCACTATTGTGAACACTGTTACAATGTTTCTTGTGCTCCTTCCCTTGTACAAGAGTTTTTCTAGCCGGGCGCCTGGGTGGCTCAGTTGGTTAAGCGACTGCCTTCGGCTCAGGTCATGATCCTGGAGTCCCGGGATCGAGTCCCGCATCGGGCTCCCTGCTCAGCGGGGAGTCTGCTTCTCCCTCTGACCCTCCTCCCTCTCATGCTCTCTGTCTCTCATTCTCTCTCTCTCAAATAAATAAAAAAATCTTTAAAAAAAAAAAAAGAGTTTTTCTAGCCATAGATATTTTGAAAATAAACTTCTGGGTGATTGGTAAGCAAAAACAATATGGGATAAACACTTTTGTAATATGTTGACAGTGAAATGTTGCAGCCATTTTGAATAACATACGTGAAATAGGGAAAAATGCTTTTTGTGATGGCCATTTAGATGGGAAAATGTTAACTCACGCTGCCTTGCATCCTTGGATGAATACTAGTGTAGCATTTTTATTTCAGAAAGGGAATTTGTAATGACTCTAAGGAAACTGATGGAATATTGGAATTAGTAGCAAAAAGTGCCTTCATGTGGTAACTTAAGAAAATGTCCGTTACATGTTTTTCTTGTTTTACTCTGGTATTATTTATTCCTACCTAGGGGTAATCAGCCAAACCCATATTCATTATTCTTTGTGTCTTACTAATCTCTAGGCAGGAGTGTTGTTTTTTTTTTAAAGCTTTATTATGGAACATTTTAAACACATATAAAAGTAGGGGAAACAGCACTGTGGACTCTAAACACATGCATCACCCTGGTTCCACACAGTTGACTTGCTTTTGAACACGATTTTCAACTGTGATGCTAACATTAGTTTTATATTTAGAACATACCATATTAAGGGTAACACCGAGTATTAACACTCATTTGGAGAATTATTTCAGCATTCCCATCACGAGGTAAGTGGCAATTGTTGAAAAGACTTATTATTAGTTTCAACACAGTTTTGCTGACCTGTGCGTGGATTGTGGAGTTTCTTCTCCATTAGTCGATCAGGTTAATGTTCTAAATGGCCAGTCTTCTCTCCAACAGGGAGAATGTCCATAAATTTTGTAAAAATGTGACCTAAGCCCTTCAAAAGGCTTTGATAGAAGTAGTTAAGGAACAATTCCAAACACTTAGAACCTTTTTTTTTTTTAAGATTTTTAAAATTTATTTGACAGCGAGAGAGGGAACACAAGCAGGGGGAGTGGGAGAGGGAGAAGCAGGCTTCCAGCTGAGCAGGGAGCCCGATGCGGGACTCGATCCCAGGACCCTGAGATCATGACCTGAGCCGAAGGCAGACGCTTAATGACTAAGTCACCCAGGTGCCCTAGAGGACCATTTTTAAAAGGAAGCATAGGGACCAGCTAGTAATGTCTTCTGGTACTGCGACATTTATGGGTCTGTAGATCCAGAGACTATAACTAACTGAACCTCACCTCATGGGTGTCTTATATGCTTGGATTCCAGATTGCGGTGGTCATGGGCTCCTGTACGGCAGGTGGTGCTTACGTGCCTGCAATGGCTGATGAAAACATCATTGTACGCAAGCAGGGTACCATTTTCTTGGCAGGACCCCCATTGGTAAGAACATAGTCTTGATTGATTGATTGATTGAAGTAAAATATACGTATATAATATAAAATTTATCATTCTAACCAGTTTTTAAACCTTTCTAACCAATTTTTTCAAAGATTTATTTATTTATTTTAGAGCACGAGCAGGGGGAGAGGCAGAGGGAGAGAATCCTCAAGCGGACTCCCAGCTGAGTGCAGAGCCTGATGCGGGGCTTGATCTCACCACCCTGAGATCATGACCTGAGCCGAAACCAAGAGTCAGATGCTTGAGCCAGCCAGGAGCCCCCATTCTAACCATTTTTAAGTGCGTAGTTCTGTGGCATTAAATATATTCACATTGTTGTGCAACCATCACCACCAACCATCTCCAGAACTTTCTCATCTGCTCCAGCTGAAAATTTGTACCCATTAAACATTAACTCCCTATTCTCCCTGACCTCCACTGCTCCTGGCTACCATGATTCTCCTTTTTCTATGAAGCTGACTACTGTAGGTATGTTGTATAAGTGGAATCATACAGTATCTGTCCTTTTGTGATTGGCATATTTCACTTAGTTTTTTTTTTATTTATTTGCGAGAGAGAATGAGAGACAGAGAGCACGAGAGGGAGGAGGGTCAGAGGGAGAAGCAGACTCCCGGCTGAGCAGGGAGCCCGATGCGGGACTCGATCCTAGGACTCCAGGATCATGACCTGAGCCGAAGGCAGTCGCTTAACCGACTGAGCCACCCAGGCGCCCTGGCATATTTCACTTAGGATGATGTCCTCAGGATTCACCATGTTGTTGCGTATGTCAGAACTTCCTTTTAAAGGCTGAATAATACTCCATTGCATTACGTATCACATTTTGTTTATTAACTCATTAGTGGACCTTTGAGTTGCTTCCAGTTTGGGGCTATTATGAATGATGCTGCTGTTAATATGAGTATACGAATATATCTGTTTGAGTCCCTGCTTTCATTTCTTTTGGGCATATGGTCGGACATAGAATTGCCAGATCATGTGATAATTATGTGTTTAATTTTTTGAGAAACCACTTTATTTCTTTTTTTTGCTGAATAATATTTCATTGTATGGATAGGCAGCATTTTGTTTATCCATTTATCAGCTGATAGTCATTTGGGTTGTTTCCAGTGTTTGGATATTACGAATAATGCTGCTATGTACCTTCATATCCAAGTTTTTATATAAACCTTTACAAGGCTTATATGTAGGTTTATATATATGTGTATGTATGTGTGTGTGTGTGTGTGTGTGTGTGTATACTAAACCATATTACATAAACCTTTATAAGGTTTATAGACCTGTGAGTACAATTGCTGGGTCACATGGCAATGCTAAGTTTCACATTTTGAGGACCTGCCAAACTGCCCACAGCATATTTTACATTCCTGCCAGCTATGTGTGAGGGTTCTGATTTTCCCATTTCCTTGCCGACAGTTGTTATTGAGCGTCTGTATGATGATATCCATCCTAGTGGATGGTACCTCATTCAGGTTTGACTTGCATTTCCCTAATGGCTGATGATGCTGAGCATCTTCCATGTGCTGGTTAGTCATTTGTATATCTTCTTTGGAGAGATCTCTATTCAGATCCTTTTGCCCACTTTTTAAATTGGGCTTTTTGTCTTTATTGAGTTGTGAGACTTCTTTATACGTTCTGGATACAAATATTTTCTTTCTATGGATTGTCTTCACTTTCTTGGTGGTGTCTTCCTCTGAAGCATGGAAATGTTTGATTTTGATAAAGGTCAGTTTATGCATTTTTTTTCTCTCTTTGCTGTGCTTTTGGTGTCATATCTGTGAAGGTTTTGCCTGTTGCAGGATCATGAAGATTTAATACTTGGGTTTCTTCTAAGTTTTGTAGTTTGAGCTCTTACTTACAGGTTCGTAATCCATTTTGAGTTAGTTTGGGTAGGATTTAAGGAAGGAATCCCACATCGTTTTGTATGTGATATGTAGTTGGCCCAGCATCATTTGTTGAATGGCTGATGAAATAAACTTCTACTTATTTTTTCTTCTACCTCAGTTGCATTCTTGTTTGTCTCAGGGTCTCTAGAAGTTGGTAAACAAGGTGCTTGCACATAATAGGTCAACTTTTTTGTAAGACAGGGCAAATTATACATTTGTAAGCTTGTATATGCATAAAGAAACTCTGGAAAAGGTACAGCAAACATAGTTTTAATGCAGAGGAGATGAAACAGGGCAAGAGAGAGACCTTTGACTTTTGTGTGTGTGTGTATGTGTGTGCTGAACATAAACATTTTGAGACCTTTGACTTTGTGAGTCTCGTGAAAACATTACCTTTTCAAAAAGGTTAAGTTAAAAAAAAAAAGGAACAAGTTAGAATATTTATGAGAGGTGCTCTAAATTTCTAATCCTAGCATCGTAACGAATCACTGGTAGGGCTAGCTACATAATTGCAGGCCCCAGTGCAAACTGAAGATACGAGACCCCTTGTTCAAAAAGGAGGAACAAGTACTGTTAAAGGTACTAAAATATAAAACCTTTTCCTTCTGTGGTACCTTAAACTGTCTTGGTGTTTTTTATTTGCTAAATATTTAAGGGCATGTTCCTTCAAGCATAGAATACTCCCCTTCTCAGGCATCTGTGCTTCCAGTGGGCCCACTGTTCAACTCCTGGTGCACCTATGACCCCCCAGGGGTATGCAGCCTCCATGCCAGGATGTGCTTGGTATCTGGATGGGTGAGGGGCGAAAAGCAATCCTTTAGCCCCTCCCCCCCCACCTTCACTGTGTCATCTGCTGGAGAATACACCTCAGCACCGCCAGCCCAGCATAGTGATGGTGCTGCTGTCCTCCACCCTGAGACACCAGGGGGTGCATGCCTGAGCCCTGATCTTCCCTTTGCCCATGCGAGGTCCCTAGTGGGGACAGGTGTTGTAGTCCCTAGGCAGGAGTGGGGAGGAGCAGATAGGGCAGAGCCCAGGGCCTATGGACCAGTTAGCAGGGAAGCAGGGAGCCAAGAACCCTTTCCAGAAAGATGGTGGGAGGCAGACCAGCTAAGAGCTGAGGCTCTGAACCCCAACACACATTGTCCCATCAGACTTCATTTACAGAACACATATTCAGAGATAAAATGAGAATTTCAGTAGGGTAACCACTGAGCATCAAACTCCAAGCACAGGGCCCTTCTGAGAGTGGGACCTTGTGCACCCTCACTGGTCAGCTGCCTGTGTTGCAGGACTGAGGAGTGGATCATGTAATGCAGGCTCTTCCCATCTCCTCTTTGCTCGGCTCTATTCCAGTGATGTTCAGTAGTGCAGCCTTCACTCTGCTATGCGTGTGTCACAATCTGGGCCCAGGCTCCAGAGGGATAAAGAGAGCGTAGGGGAAGACACAGGTAATGACTACATCTTGCAACAAAATATCCCCGTATTTAAGTGAAATCTAAGAATATTATCTAGGTAAGGAGAATGTCAACAATACTATAAAACTATAATATACATCCAATGGAATATGATTCAGCCATGAAAAAGAATGAAGTTCTGACACATGCTACAACATGGATGGAACTTGAAAACATTATGTCACAAAAGGAAAAATTTGACACAAAAGGAAAAATACTGCTTAATTCTGCCTCTGTGAAATATTTAGAATAAACAAATTCCTAGAGGCAGCAAGGAGATTAGTGGTTGCCCGGGACCAAGAGGAAGGTAGAATGGGGAGTGACTGTAATGAGTATGGGCTTCCTTTTGGGAGTGATGAAACTTCTGGAATTAGGTGGTGTTGATGGTTCCACAACTGTGTGAATATACTGAAAAACACTGAATTATATTCTTTAAATGTGAATTTTATGGTAGTGAATTCTATCTCAAAAAGTAAGGTTATTGCTTCAAAAGTCTGTCAAAAAAATCATCTTTGGGTTTGGAATAATAACACGAATTTATTAAAAAGAGTACGTTAAAAAGAGCTTATTCTTGCTTTGATGTGAAATATGTGTATTTTGCAAATGATTGTGTTTATTTTTAATAAATTTTATTGAAGATCAGGTAAGCCTGAAGAGCTGCCATTTTAAATGCCATGAAAGTCTGAAGGCATTATTCAAAAGGCCTGTGTTGTCAATTATTCTTTGACACTTATTTCTAGCTATAAGTGATACTTATCATTGGTAAATGAGAGGAGAATTCATTTAGAATTTACCTTTGTCAAGTGAAGGGTACAAACTTTCAGTAGTTTGTAGGTGTTATTCCTTAAAGAATGAGTGAAGATAGGACTAAAATTTGAAAACACCTTTTTGGGACTGTAGGCAGAATCATAATATTGACATAACACTAGCTGTTTCCAAGAGAAGAGCTTGTCTGAAGGGTGCAGTTGCAAAATGTCCAGTCATTGGTGCGGATTTACCTTGTACCTCAGCTAGGAGCAATTTAGCAGCTGAAGTCGGCAGTCCTGTTAGAGAACTGAACTCTGCTCTGTTGTCTACCACTGAAAGACCATATTTACAGCTTAAAAAAAAAAAAAGGAAGCAGCAGCAGTCTCATCTGCTTGAGGGTTCTAAATTTTGACCCTTGTTTTACTGAAAATTGAAAAAAGATTCCATGCATAATGTGCGGTTGAGTTTCTACAGCTTTCAGTTGCTTAAAGTGGTTGGAAAAATGCCTAATAGTAAGACAAGTTTTTGAAGGAGCTTTTTGTTCTTCTGTCTTCTGAACTTGATATTTAGCAGAATGAGCTGTTTTTAATTTTTATCATCCTTGCACCTGTCAAAGTATCAACCATGTTGTGGGTGTTCACTAAATACTAACCAATGACGAATCCTTATTTTATCAGTTGGTATTAGTCAGATCCCTGGAAATAAACAGAATATATCGGTTGTTTATTCCTTTTTACAACTTTAAATATCCAGACACCTCTTATAATTAGTTATTGTCTGGGCTGAATGCTATTTTACACTGAATATTTTGGGAAGAAGAGAACTTAGTTCGTGGGTGGAAAAATTGGACGTGAAAATTTTAATTACTTTTCTCTGTGCAGTAATACTTTGTTTAAGACAACTTTTGATGTAGTGAATAATAAGTCCTTTCTATGCTGCAATTTAGATAAATGTTCATTGCTCTAATAACAGTTTTTCCTATTTGAAGAAAAAGAAATCAGTCAACCCAAAGAAGTAGGAATCAGTAAGCAATTCCTATGGGGTCAATTTGACATTTGGCACTAAATGATTTTTCTGTTTTCTTATTAGAATTTCTCAGGCAATAGTTAAGTCATTCTTAATTTATTACTTGAGGTTTCTTTCTTTTTGGTCATATTTAGCTGAATCTTAGATGTGGGTAATCTTAGAGATTTTTTTTGGCCTCTCGAAGGTATTGCACTTTTAAGAGTTTGTGATAGTTACTGCAGTTTTTCAGGATAGGCCACAAAAGGCATTAATTCATTAAATTTACTGAGCATTCAAAGATGAATACATCACAGTTGCTGTCATCAAGCCCTCCCAGTATAGAGACAAGAGAGACAGACACCTGCAGATCACTGACATGCGCAGTCTGGCAGGTGCCCTGTTGGAGGTGTACGAGGAGTATTCTTGGACCACAGATGAGCAGGTGTTGTTCTAGTATTGCTCTGGAGTGTCATTAATGATGAAAGGGGCTGCACAGGTCAGGGAAAACCACATAGAGCAGATGGGGCCTAAAGGATCAGGAGGGATTCCCCAGGTGGGTGACAGAGAGCAGGGAGCCCAGGCAGTGGGAACAGCATATACACAGACACAAATGCTTTACTGTGCAGAAGGTAGGAGAAGGAGAGCGGGCTTGTGGACCAGAAATACCTCAATTCAACTCAGGTTCCATCACTTGCTCAGGGGCTGTGGGGAAATTCCTTAGCGGCTCTGGGTTCAGATTTTTCATCTGTAGACCAGAGACAGTTTTTTCTAGGTTTGCTGGATGGGTGGAATAAGAAAACAATCTTGGGGCGATTGGGTGTCTCAGTTGGTTAAGTGTCCGACTCTTGATCTCAGCTCAGGTCTTGATCTCAGGGTCTTGAGTTCGAGCCCTGCACTGGGCTCTATGCTGGGTGTGAGGTCTACTTAAAAAATGAAAAAAAAAAAAAAAGAGGGGCACCTGGGTGGCTCAGTTGGTTAAGCGACTGCCTTCGGCTCAGGTCATGATCCTGGAGTCCCGGGATCGAGTCCCGCATCGGGCTCCCTGCTCGTCGAGGAGTCTGCTTCTCCCTCTGACCCTCCTCCCTCTCATGCTCTCTGTCTCTCATTCTCTCTCTCTCTCTCTCAAATAAATAAATAAAATCTTTACAAAAAAAAAAAGAAAAAAAACAAAAATCTTTAGCTGTGTGGAAGAAAGAGTGGTAGGCATAGTCAGGTTAGAAGACATGCATGTTAGGTAAGCATTTTTATTTCTCTGATGGGCAGAACTCACCACCGACTTTCCTCCTTGCTGTAGGTGAAAGCCGCCACTGGAGAGGAAGTGTTGGCCGAGGATCTTGGCGGTGCTGATCTGCACTGCAGGTGAGACAGAAGCACTTGTTGCTTTCCAGGATTCATTGTTGTCTGTCTGTTGAAGAGAAAATTTAATTATTTTTTCTAAGAGTTAAACTTGCCAGATCCAACCACAGTTGATCTGTTCTTGAGCTGCTGTTTCAGGGTTCAGTTCTTTGAACTGTAGGGTTGCATTCCTAAGCTAGAACGTCAGCTTGTTCGTTATTGCCTAGACAAACTGGAGAACAGGTTTCTCATTTCTTTAACAAACATCCGTCCAGCACCTGTTGGGTGGCAGACACTGTTATAGGTATCGAAGATTATGAGATAGACATTGTCTTTGACCTCACAGAGCGTAACATTCTAGTCAGGGAGATGGGTGATAAGTTATTACCAAAAAATGATTTAATGTGTATGTGTGGTAAGGCCTGTAAAGAAGTATAGGGAGAGCATATAGAAGGTTGATCCAACCCACTGGTGTGCAGGTGTTATGACTTTGTGGGTTTTTTTTTTTAAGATTTTATTTTTAAAGAGAGAGCGCACGAGTGGGGAGGGGCAGAGGGAGAGAGAGAGAATCCCAAGCAGGCTGCACGCTCAGCATGGAGCCTGACTCAGGGCTCGATCTCACAACCCTGAGATCATGACCTGAGCTGAAATCAAGAAGTCAGATGTTTTACTGACTGAGCCATCCAGGCGCCCCATGACATTGTTAAATTAATATTTGTTAAGTGGAGCACAGAGTGCTGGATGGCGAGCTGTGGTTCAACAACAGACCACAGGAGAAATTGAAATGGACAAGTTCATTACTCACAGAACCTGGAGGAAGTACACGGCATGCCTCGAGGAGCCACGCTGGGAGCTCAAGGCAGAGTGCAGACAGAGGCAGAGCCTGAGCACATTTTTTTCTTAGGGTCCATGATTGGAGCACTTGGGGGTTCCTAGGCTAAGGCTAGTTTAGTCAATTCAAACCAAAAGATTGGCGTTTCGTTCAGTTCCACACTGGGTCTTATGCACGTGGGTCTAGTGCACACGAGGCATACAGGAAGGAGCTGGGAGGCAGAGGAGACTATTGATCACAGGGCTTGTTGGGGAAGTCCCATCGGGACTTAGGAAGTGCTTGTGAGTCTGTGGCTGCTCTCTGGCGCCTGCACTTGCCCAAGTGGGCTGGAGGCGGTTTCAGGTTCCTGCAGTCCACTCAGCCACACAAAGTAGATGCAGAGGCAGCCAGACTATGGAGGAGCTTAGCTCAACTCTCAAGAGCAGCTGGTTCTCTGGGGAGGGGAAAAGTCCGGCTTTGTGGCATCTGCCAATGCTTCTGGTGTAAAGTATCCCACTGAGGCTGATGACAGGGTCCCAACAGGACCAGGGAGTGTGGAATCAGGAAGAGGTGTACACACTTGGCTCTGTGAGTCAGTCCTGAGCTGGCTCCATCACGTCACTGGTCCAGTCATTTCAGGTTAGAGTTCAGGGGTAAGCAGACCGCCTACCTCCTAGAGTTTTGTGAGAATGAAATGAGATGATACGTGTAAATTGCTTGAAACAGTACCTGCTTTAATTAAGTACCTGTAAATACTAACTGCCATTATTTTTATTGTTGTTGTTTATCGTAACTGGTCATTAAAGAGTGGACTTTTTTTTTTCTTTTAAGAGCAATTAGGAAACCATTGAAGAGTTTTAAGGAGAGAGATGCTGTTATCAAATATTTCATTAGAAAAAGTCACTCTGGCTGCTAAACAGAACATTTAGGGGGTTGGCCTAAGTCTGTCCAGTCAGGGGGTTTTATCAGGAACAGCAGGTGAGAGATGCTGGTGGCTTAGATGGTTCTGGTGCTAGTGCAGGTAGGGGGAGTGACCAGGTTCAAGCTCTGCTGTAGAGACAGGTTTGAAGGACTTGCTTTTGGATTTCATCCAAGGGGTTTAGGAAAGTGAGGTGACAAAGATGATGAGTGGAAAAGGTATGACTTCCTGAGACTGGGAAGATGGGAGGAGGAGGAGATCTGGGGACAGGGCAGGGGGATTGGGTGTTCCTTTTGGACCCGATAAGTTAGAGGTGCTTGAGACATCCAAGTAGGCACGCTGGCTGAGTAGGCAGTTAATTGGTAAAGAGTCTGCAGCCCAGATCAGTGTTGGGGAGTCATCAGCATAGAACTAGAATTTAAAACGATGGGAATAGATGAGCTAGCTCAACTCGAGGTGAGTGTAGATAAAGAGGAGGGCCCTGGACCATACCCAAGGAAGCCAGGCATAGATGACAAGTCGATCTACTCACTGAGCTCTGTGGCCTGGCAGGTGCATAAACCTCTCTTTGTGCTGCCAGGCCTCACACCCAGGGGGGCAGGTGGCTATGGGAGCAGTCTAGTAGGTAGGAAAGGAGAGACAGGTGTAACATTTCTACTTTCCTGTCAAACACTGCTGCGCCTTTAGAAAACTTATGTGGGGGACCCACATTTGCCCCAGTTTTCCCTTCATTCCTTTTCTCAACTGAGTGCTTACTGTGGGTAGATTGATGGCGCTAAGTGTTGTGAGTAACACGGAACAATTTCAGGCCTGGTTCCTGCCCTCAAGGATTAATAATCTCATGTAAAAAGAGAAATGAAAAGAACTAAAAACAATTACAAAATGAATATGCTAGCATGCTTCCGATTTCCAACTAGAGGCGAAGGGAGGCGTGGTTAAGGGAGTGGTGTTGAGGTTGGCGGAGAAAAGCTTAGCACGAGCCTGAGTTTCTGTGTGTGTGGAACAGAACACTTGTTTATTTACGGTGAGCACAAGCGTGTGAGTGGCCACGCTGCGTTCCTCTCTGATCGCACTGACAGTGGCAGGGAGACTGGCGTGGGTGTGTCAGCCTGGAGAGAGGCGGCCGCAGGTAGAATAAGGTGAGTGGGGTACAGGACAAAGTGGGCTGCCACTGTTTGTGGATGATTAACAAGGAGATGAAGATAGTATTTGAGGAGCATTAATTAAAAAATTTTTGACTCTTTAAAAAAAGTTATCTGGTGCCCATAAAAGCTGTAGGCAGTATATACCAAGTTAGGGGTGTAGGTTCTAGAATTCATCTTCTGTTTGCCTTACTTACCACCCTTGTGACTGGACAAACTAGTTAACTTCATTGAGCTTCTTGTCTTCACATGTAAAGTGAAGATAAGAATAGTTCCCACCTCATAGCACAGTGTCTGGTACCTGGTAAGTGCCCTATTACTACTAGTTATGATTATTCATAATAACCTGTTTAAAATCATGGGACAGTGATTAGGTGGTGATGGCTTTTTTTTGAACAGTGTGATAAAATTTACTAGTCACAAATTGCTTTGGGTTTCTTCGGTCTTTGTAAATACATATCTTAAACCTCTCTGATTAGCCATCCTGAGGAATTACTTTGACACAAAGTCTCCTATAATACAGTGTCTCATCAAAGGTTTCCCTTTCCTGCTGTTTTGGTAAATATTAGGCAGTTTTTAAAAGAAAGCATTTTAGGGGCGCCTGGGTGGCTCAGTCGTTAAGCATCTGCCTTCGGCTCAGGTCATGATCTCAGGGTCCTGGGATCAAGCCCCACATCAGGCTCCCTGCTTGGCGGGAAGCCTGCTTCTCCCTCTCCCACTCCCCCTGCTTGTGTTCCCTCTCTGGCTGTGCCTCTCTCTGTCAAATAAATAAATAAAATCTTTAAAACAAAAAAAAGAAAGCATTTTATTTTAAATATTTACTGATTTGGAAGTAGTTCCTTCTGCTTCTTTTTGCTTTCTGAATTACTGCAGTGTAGCTAGAGGTCAGCAGTTATAGCTGGTATGATGTATGAAGCATTTCAAAGATATGGTTAGTTATAAAATGTCATATTAAGTTAAAAAAAACTGAAGGGTCTACCATTTGCGAAGTGTTGCGGGGCTATAGCAAGGAGTAAATACGGTCTCTATTCTCATTTAGAAATAGCCAATCCAGAGGTGGAGAGTGCCCTGAAACCACCCTGAGAACCCAGTTCTAAGAAATACCTGCTAAGGGTTTGGCATTTTCCCTAGACAAGACATCACAATTTAGATTGCAGCAGATTAGCCCTTACTCATAAAATGAACCAAAATTCTCTTTTCTTCAGGTACATATTTTTGTCTGTCTTTATAGTTATTTTATTTATTTATTTTTAAAAAATTTTTATTTTTAAGCAATCTTTACACCCATCGTAGGGCTCGAACTTACAACCCTGAGATCAAGAGTTCCACGCTCCACCGACTGAGCCAGTCAAGCATCCCTACAGTTATTGATTGATTGATTGATTGATTTTAGAGAGAGAGAGAGTGAGCATGCATGTGCATGCGCGCACAAAGGGGGAAGGGGCAGAGGGAGAGAGAGTCCTAAACAGACTCTCTGCTGAGCGTGGAGCCCATTGCGGGGCTCAATCCCACGGTCACGACCTGAGCTAAAACCAAGAGTCCAAGGCTCAACCAGCTGCACCACCCAGGCACAGTTTTTTTTAAATACTATATTCTAGAATGAGTATATCTACATATGAGATAAAAAGCCATCTAATCAGAACAAAGCTAATAAACAGAGGAAGCCCATGCTTCATTCACATTGAACTTGAGATTGAGCAGGAACTTCTGTGGCCCTTATATGTTTTATCAATACTAATTTTTCCCATTGATCTGAGGGACAGAGTCGTCATGCTTACTCTTAAGGTGTGACTTTGTAAGGTTGGGGCCTCAGCCGTCTCCCTGCAATAGTTGGCATCTTCATTAGGACCTCAGTGAGTTACAGACACTTCGTTGTTATGGACTACATCTGCGGTTGTTGAACTTTATCATATACAGTTTTGTTTGAGGTGCATGGGATGAGCATTAAATAGAAGTCCTCATCAGCAAGGCTCTCTGGTCCAGTAGAAGAAGGTCAAGATTGAGAAATAGAACATGTGGATACTTATACAGCTACTGGTGGTCCTAGGGCAGGGTACTTAATATAGGTAGACCTCAGTTTTTCCTGTTTGTAAAATAAGGATAATACTGTTCTTCTGGGGACATTATGAGAATCAAGTTGGATGACATTGATTAAAGTATTTTGGAAGTAAAAATGATGTCATCCTTAGATGAGAGAAGATCTTTAGGGTTTAAGATATTTATTTTCCTTTTCCCTGTTCTGATTATTTTAGTGTGCTTTACTCTGTAGAAAGTCTGGAGTATCCGACTACTACGCTTTGGATGATCATCATGCCCTTCACCTAACTAGGATGATTGTGAGGAATTTAAATTATCAGAAGAAATTGGATGTGAGTTGGTTATGTTCTTACATCTTTTATTTTCTTCAAAAGCATTTTGGCTTATGTAACCTTGAATGATATCTTTAAATAGGTTAATATGGTTCTTTTATATTTCTGCAGGTTACTGTAGAACCTTCTGAAGATCCTTTATTTCCTGCTGATGAATTGTATGGAATAGTTGGTACTAACCTTAAGAGGCACTTTGATATTCGAGAGGTGTGTAGAGTGGGGCTGTGAGCTATAAACCATGCTGTCAGTCTCGTTGTATGTGTATCCATTTTTTAAAGTTTATTTTTTAAATTTAAATTCAATTAATTAATATTTATTGGTTTCAGAGGTAGTGGTCAGTGATTCATCAGTCTTATATAATACTCAGTGCTCATTACATCACGTGCCCTCCTTAATGCCCATCACCCAGTTACCCCATCCCCCCACCCCCCTCCCATCCAGCAATCTCAGTTTGTTTCCTAGAGTTAAGAGTGTATCCATTTTTAAGGTGAAATCTGTTCAGATACCTTCCTGCCTAGAGCCTCTTGTGGATTTCAGTAGGGTGTGACATAAAAGGGAAAGATCTCTTACTAGAAGGGAGAGGGGGATAAAAACCTCTTAATGGTTGGAAAGTTTTCATTGCACAATGATGGAGCTTGCTTTGTTCATAAATAGGACTGCCTATTCCTGTGGACATTAGGAATGACGTAGGCAACTTCATAAATTTCATCTATTTCTTTTTAGTGCTCTTATTTTGGGAAGTGGAGGAAATGTCAGTACGTTGTGAAAGGAAAAAACATACCCTTTTAGATCAATATGACCTTAGCTGAGATTAGACTTTTGATTACATTCGAAGATGTTGCTATGGTTACAGATTGCTGACATGGTCTTCTTTGGTCTAGATTGATAATTTTTAGTGCTTGCATATAGCATGTAGTCTTATTTTGTTCACTATCCATATATGACAGAATACTTTTTAAATTAAGAAATAACCTTACTGTCAGTTTCTCTGCCTTCATATTTGTTAGTTTTCCTTTTGACTACAAAACTATTGTGTGCTAATTGTGAAAAATTGTAGAAAATGCAGAAAAACAGAAGATTGCTTATAATTCTACCATCCAGAGAAAGCAGTGAATATTTTGGTGTTTCAGCTTAATGTAATTTGTATATATATGTATATACATTTTTATGTAGCTGTGATCGTCTGTACATGCAAACATACACATGTATATTTTTAAAATTCTCCGGTTTAAATTACAAACATTTCTCCAATATTTATAAGTTCTTCTTGAAACCATTTCCATGGCTAGGTCCTATTTGCTATAATAATACCTGGTGACATGGTAGGCACTCAGTAAATATATATATATATTTTAAAGATTTTATTTATTTGTCAGAGAGAGAGAGCACGCACGCACAGGCGGGGGGAGCAGCAGGCAGAGGGAGAAGCAGGCTCCCCGCTGAGCAAGGAGCCCAAGGCGGGACTCGATCCCAGGACTCTGGGATCGTGACCTGAGCTGAAGGCTTAACCCAGTGTCCCTCAGTAAATATTTTTTTGAATGAATTGATGAATGTACTATCCCACCTGTCGATGTGCACAGTTATTTATTGAGGCAATACCCTATATTAGAGGGTCTTAACATTCTGGATTTTTATGGAACTCCAACTGGTATTTCACTTTAGCAAGGTGACTTGGTTAACTATAAGTTATAGAATTAGGATTTTAGCTTGCCTTTTTCATTAATTACAGGCATATAAAATTTGATACTTAACAATCTGATATGCTTGAGAAATGAGTTGTTGTGGATAGCCAAGTGTTCTAGATGGCTAAGAATTCATCCTGTTAAACATAACCACTTTTTTTCATCTATTCAACAGTGTTTATTGAATGCTTGCTCTCTGAAGATGCTGTTTGAGGCACCAAGGGTACAGAAATGAGTGAAGCAGATGCACATCCATGCCTTCATGATAGTTCCATTTCATTTAAATGGAGGTCTTTTTATAAAGATAGACTTTTACCTTCTTAAATAGTTTCCTGGACTTTCTACCTTTTGCTGATTCAGATTCATCATTGTGATGATCATGTATTATGCTTTTCTCTAATTGCAAGTAAGTCTTATATGGAGGTCTTACTAGTATATGGAGCTAGGGGACAGCACCGGAATGTTCATTGGAAAATCTGGCTTGTAGTCCTTGTTTCCCTCGTCAGTGGTACTGGATTGGACCTCTCTGAGTATCGCTTTCCACTTCTAGAAATAGCCATAGTACCAAATGATATGTCTGCTTCCTGAAGTGTGAGTCTTTGTGAAGATGAGTTAATATGTCTTATGTGGCTGGGTGGTGGTCGTCGTAAAGCAGATAGGAGATAGCTTCATACTAAGTGGCCCTAGTTTGCTGTGCTCTTTGAGGGGCTTTATTTTTGTGTGAAAGAATGGTGGTTGTTGTGTGTTGATTGTGTTTTAGAAGGTACAGTTTTGGAGCTACATAGCATTTAGAACAGATAACTTATATTCCCATTACATTATCGGACCTTTTAGGAAAATAAAAAATAATTCCAAGTATGCTCTTAATTTTTGGAAAGAATGATACTGGGAAGCATTCACTCATTTTTCAGCCTTTGCATGTTACAAAACAAGGCTTTGATGTGGTAAACAGGAAAAAGGAAGTTTGGACTAGAAAGAAGAATGGTGTGTATCATCTAAAATAGTTTCTGAAGAAATTTGGAATATGTTTGGAACTCTTTGAAATAGTCTTGATGTATATGATGAATCCCAAGGATAAACTATTTAGTAATTACTCCTTTTAGATTAAATATGTATATATGTGGGATCAGATTCAGAATCAAGGAACCTTTATTGAAGTCTTAATAATAATAGCTGCTTTTCAGTGAGGGCTAGGCAGTGTGCTTTAGTTAGCACTTTTTAAGTATTATCTTCTTTTTTTTTTTTTAACTTTTTAGGTTTTGATTTAAATTCCAGCTAGTTAACACACAGTGCAATATTAGTTTCAGGTGTAGAATCCAATGTTTCATCACTTCCCTACAATACCCAGTGTTCATCACAAATGCCCTCCTTAATCCCCATCACCCCTCTGGTCCATCCCCCAACCCATCTCCCTCCATCAACCCTCAGTTTGTTCTCTCTGTTGTTAAGAGTCTCTTATGGTTTGTTTCCCTCTCTTCCCCCCCCCCCCATGTTCATCTGTTTTGTTTCTTAAATTCCTCATTTAAGTGAAGTCATATAATATTTGTCTTTCTCTGACTAATTCACTTAGCATAATACACTCTAGCTCCATCCACGTTGTGGCAAATGGCAATATTTCATTATTTTTGATGGCTGAGTAATATTCCTGTGTGTGTGTGTGTGTGTGTGTGTGTGTGTGTGTATCACATCTTTATCCATTCATCAGTCGATGGACATTTGGGCTCCCTCCATAGTTTGGCTACTGTAGATAATGCTGCTATAAACATCAGGGTGCATGTATCCCTCTGAATCAGTGTTTTTGTATCCTTGGGGTAAATACCTAGTAGTGCAATTGCTGGGTTGTAGGGTAGTTCATTTTTTTTTTTAACTTTTTGAGGAAGCTCCATACTGTTTTCCAGAGTGGCTGCACCAGTTTGCATTCCCATCAGTGGTGCAAGAGGGTTCCCCTTATCTTTTTTTTTTTTTTTAATCAGATGAAAAAACTGGGGCTTAGGATTTTAGGTAACCAGCTTATGACTCTAGTTTCTCAGCAGTAGACCTGGGAGTCATAGCTGGGTCTTCATCTCAGCATTATTTTTTTGGGTTCATCACATACTCACAACTTTGTCCCAACTTTGCAAAAGTGAGAACTGAGACTTTATCCGGGACACGCAAATCCTGTGCGATCCCTTTGTTGGGAGGCTAAGTCTCCTGACTCTGAGCCTATATCATGCTTTGTGATTGAATCCCTGACCCTTTGCCAATACTTTTGAGCAGCTCCTGAAGCTCTGAGTCCAGCTTCCAGCCCTCACAGTCTCTCTGCTTTTCTGGTCTGTACCATGGTGCTGTGGCTCTTACAGTGTGGTATGAAACCAGGGTCCAGAGTGACGTCAGGGCCTTCCCCCTGCACACAAAGTGGAATTCTGCTGCGAAGGCTCGCTCTGTAGGGTGAAATTCTGTGAAAGTGACAACTTAACGCTGAACTTGTTTTCCTTATGAATAACTTTAATGTAAAAATTCTTTTGTAATATAATCTCCCCGGGACATTGTTATTTTTCTTCTTAGGTCATTGCTAGAATCGTGGATGGAAGCAGATTCAACGAGTTCAAAGCCTTATATGGAGACACATTAGTTACAGGTAAAAAGGCAAAGAATTAAAAATATGAACATTTTTCTCTTTTTTTTTTAAGATTTTCTTTTATTTTATTTAAAGATTTTATTTATTTATTTGACAGAGAGAGACACAGCGAGAGAGGAACACAAGCAGAGGGAGTGGGAGAGGGAGAAGCAGGCTTCCCGCTGAGCAGGGAGCCCGATGCGGGGCTTGATCCCAGGACCCTGGGATCATGACCTGAGCCGAAGGCAGACGTTTAACGACTGAGCCACCCAGGCACCCCTTAAAGATTTTTTTTAGTAATCTCTACACCTGATGTTGGGCTTGACCTCACCACCCTGAGATCAAGAGTCCTATGTTCTCCCGACTGAGCCAGTGAGGCACCCTTGAACATTTTCTATTGCTTTGAAAATAAGTGATCTCTTGTCTCAAGGTATTGACGTACTTGGCGTGAGCTTTGTTATTTAGAGTGGTACAAGTGTGTGGGTCTGTATTCAAAAGGAGTTGTTTTGTGAAGGTCATGTGTAGCTGAGTAGCTTCATAGGTCCTGAGTTTACGATGATGACAGCCAGATGCTATTGGATAGGACCTTATCCAAGACTTGGTGGTCTTCACTGTATAAAAAACTTCTTATTGGGGCACCTGGGTGGCTCAGTCGGTTCAGCATCCAACTCTTGATTTTGGCTCAGGTCATGATCTCAGGGTTGTGGGATCGAGCCCCACGTGAGGCTCTGCACTGGGCATGCAGCCTGCTTAAGATTCTCTCCTTCCCTCTCTATCTGCCCCTCACCCCACTTCTCCCCCCTTCTCTTAAAAAAAAAAAAAAGCTTCTTATCAAAGCAAAGTTAGCAGAAATATTTGTACTTCTTTTTGTTTCTCTGGATAATTTGTAATAATTTTGAAAATTTCAGCACTGTTTTCTTGGTTCTTTAGTCTTTAATTCTACTAGCAGGTTTTATATGATGTTGAGCTTCCTAGAAGGACATTAAGTAAGTTACACCTTCTCATAGCCTCTGTGTAGGTCTAACATTGAATCATGCAAACACTAGATTGAGACTACAGGACAGAAAACCAAATCTGAAAAAAACAAAATAAGGCTGTTTATAAAAGTTCATTCGTTCATCTGAAATGTTGAGTTTGTAGGCTTTTGAAGAAAAGTATTTGAAACATAGATGCTAGACCCATAATAATCTATCTTGGACAAATGACAGAAGTAATTCTGTGAATTTTATTTGGTCTTATGAAAGCTAGAAAATGTAGTAAGTAACCTGGAGACAACATATCAGAGTAAAAAAAGATATAACTCACTACAAAAATCCAAATTGCAAATATATGTTGAGGCTTAAGGATAAATCACAACACTTTTCTCCTGGTTTGATTTATGAGCAACAAAAGGGTTCATAGTGGGAATGGAATTTATGCTTTTGTATTGAGGTGTTTAAGTGATTAAGAGCTTTTTGTTTGATATATATTTAGGATTTGTGACCAAATAGTTCAGGATGTAACCTCTTGTGCAGCAGTTTGAAACAGGTCAGAGCTGTTTCTCCTTCTCTCCCCAAAGGTAGATGGGCTGTCTTGGTCATCTGTTTTTAAGAATTTGCCCCTTGCTTGCTGAAAGACTTGTGGTACCTTTGTCCCCTAGAATACTAAGGATATATGTAGTTCCTCTATCTCTTCTTGACTGTACCGGAATTCAAATAAGATTGGGGAAAGAGAAGGGGTGTGAGAAGAAGAAGAGGGGCATGGGGAGTGGTGAGATGAGGAAGTATTGGCGGGGGAGGGAGAAGGACAGATTTTTCTGAGGATCAGGTGTCTCTGGCAGCTCTGAAGAGTTTCCTCCTGCCTCTGTACTTGCCTTATATAGGCCCTAGTAGTTTCTTGGACATTTTGCTTTCCTGTTTGGCCCAAAGGAATTTGGTGAAGACACTTCCTCTGTGTCCCTAATATAGTGGGGCATGTGCCCTACTTAGCAGGTGCTATGCCTGGAGATCCCAGGCCAGGCTAAGGGTGAAAGTCTAAATAGCTCACGGGGCGCTATACCTCAGGGCAGTACCACACTGCTGAGAGATGTGCAGGATTCCTCGCTGTTTTTGTGGGGTGAGGCTGAACTCCTGAGTGGATTGCTAGACCTCTGGGGAAGGTTACCCCTCGGCATTGCCTCCGCAAGTGGTAGTGCCATTTAAGATGGACAGCATAGGCTTTGGGCCGGGGTTTTAGGACTGAAAGACCAAGAAAACCAAGACAAAGCCAGAGTAAAGAACGAAAACAAATTTTTAACGGTTCAGTGTTCTGGTGTATCCGTGGGTGGACATTCTCTCTTATCCATTCATTTTTCTTCAACAATTTTTCAAGTACCTGCTTTATGTCACAGAACCAGAGATGTCTCCGCCACGGCCTGTGTGTCTTGAGCTTGAAGACAGAGCCTGGTTCTGGGCACTTTGGTCGCGTGCTTTCTTTGACCCACTTCAACAAGCAGTTTGTTGACTCTTGGGTTCCAAGTCTTTGACACCTGTTTAGAGTCTTAAGTAGGCTTGTTGAAGTTCACTCTTGGGAAGCTTTCTCTAGCCAAGTTTTTCAGGTTTACAAAAACCTCCTGAAGTCACCTCAGGTGTCTCCCTCACATACTGTTATCCTCCTTTTCCTTCTCCCTTCCTTCTCCCTTACTGTGTGTATGGACAGTGGGTGTCTGCAGTGGGAGTGGGAGTGGCGGTGAGATTCCATCTTCTGAGCTTAGCTGCATTTGTTACTGGAAACTCACGACCCCCGGGCTTGACTGTGTCCCTGCTTTTGAAAGCAAGTCTGCCTTTGCTGAGTTTATCCCCTTTACCTTGAGGGCCTGTCATCGCCACAGGCATTTTCAGGAAAGCCAGTCACCTGAAACCGGTGGAGAGCTCTGAACATGGGCCTTTAAAGGGTTCTCTCTCTGTGATTCTTTCCATTTCAGAATATCCTCTGTCTGGTACCTAGTGGGCACTCGGACATACATTACACGAACGAATGGGTGACACCCTAACCCCGTCATCTAACCAAACCAACCAGACGAGTGACAGCTTTACACAGAGCACTCTCAGGGAAGCAAAACACCCAGACTCCAATACCTTAGAAATAAAACACTGTGACACGAGCTGTTCTGTACCCTGGACAAAATCTCTACATTTTAAACTTTGATTTGAAATTAAGGAATGTATAACTATGTCTGTTAGCTGTGAATTAAAAGCCCTCTGAAATACATAAATCTTTTTTCAATTTTCTTTTGAGGATTTGCTAGAATATTTGGATATCCCATAGGTATCGTTGGAAATAATGGAGTTCTCTTTTCTGAATCTGCAAAAAAGGCAAGTGGTGTTAAACATGTTTCAAGATTTTCTGTTTTAATTTAAACATAATTTTGCTTTGAAGGTCAAGTAATGAATGAAAGTTTATTACATAAAAACTTTGAAATATTTAAAAGCTTTAAAATATTTAACCAGATGCCTTAGTAGGCAGAACACTATGTGTACGTGCATGTGAACGTGTGTGTGTGTGTGTGTGTGTGTTAGTGCTTGAACAGTTTTATGGAGGTTTACATTAACCTGTTTTATCTAGAGCACTATTTTTATTTTATTTTTATTTATTTTTTTAAGGTTTTATTTATTTATTTGTCAGAGAGAGAGAGAGAGCGTGAGCACAAGCAGGGGGAGCAGTAGGTAGAGGGAGAAGCAGGCTCCCGGCTGAGCAAGGAGCCGGATGTGGGACTCAATCCCAGGACCCTGGGATTATGACCTGAGCCGAAGGCAGACGCTTAACCCAGTGAGCCACCCAGGCATCCCAACTAGAGCACTATTTAAAAAATCCAATGTTTTAAAAAGTTCTTATAAGATACATGAATTATAAATGCTGTGGATGACATGGACATAGCCTAAAACTTGAGAATCCTTGTCTTGGGAGTGTTTATATTCTGTTTTCTTTTAAAGTAGAAAACTGAGGAATTCTCTTATGGCGAGGCTCAGGAATTCCTGCTGATAAGCAGTTCTTCTCTTCGTTTCTTGAGTTTCACTTGCTGTTCAGAATGTTCGTGATTGATGTCACCCTACAGCTCTGTGCCAGTGATCACACGGGCGACTGCAGAACGCATGCGGTGCCAGCCCAGTCACACGTCCTGTTGGCCGTGGGTGCGCTCGGTGGTATTGTTATTAGCTAGTCACAGGGCGCTCTTTCTGACTGCTGACCCGAGTATGGTGTTTGCAGGATACATGAGGGACGCAGATTTCTTAACCCCCTCTTTATTTTATTTATTTATTTTTTTGAGATTTTATTTATTTGACAGAGAGAGAGAGTGACAGCAGGAACACAAGCAGGGGGAGTTGGGAGAGGGAGAAGCCAGCTTCCCGCAGAGCGGGGAGCCCGACGCGGGGCTCGATCCCAGGACCCTGGGATCATGACTCAAGCCAAAGGCAGACACTTAACGACTGAGCCACCCAGGCGCCCCTTAACCCCCTCTTTAAAAATATTATCTTCTTTGCTCTTAGGGGGCTCACTTCATCCAGATATGCTGCCAAAGGAATATTCCTCTGCTGTTCCTTCAAAACATTACCGGTAAGAAAATAGCTTAATCAGTCTTGTTGCATTATTCCAGAGCCTCATTGTCCAGTATGACTCCAGTATTGGACAGTGTAGACCTAGAACACTTCAGTCATAGCAGAAAGTTCTATCGGATACTCTTTGTAGAGTCTCTTTTAGGCTTAACCCTAATATATGAGAAGTTTATCCATATTTGGATAAAGCAGTTTCTGAGTTACCCGTATCACCGTCAGACGGCTTCCCTTTCCCCGTCCACACGCATACCTACCCCTCTAGCAGCAGCAGGGCTGTGTTCTCTACCAGGAACACTCTGATCTCACTCTGAGGGCGTTGTCTCTCCCATCGTCTCTGAGCTAACACTTTGTTTTCCTTAAAGGACTTCATGCACATTCTGTGGTTCACCCTTTGTCTCATCTTTTCTTGTGTAGTTAATTCTGCCTGAAGCGACATATTATAAAAGGTCTACGCACATCCTGAACAGTAGTCTGGGGATTTGAGTTTAGATTCCAAAGAATGGTGTGATCAATATCACCTCTCTGGATTTCATGTTTCACAAATGATCTTAATAGGGTGGATGAAATGATTTGTAAGGTTTTCTGGTTGTAGATTTCTTTTTCTTAGAATTCTAGGATTCTATTATTTATATTGTATGTTGCACTTAGATATGTTGGTTAGCTGAAAGAGCGCCCCCCCCCAATCTTCTAAGTGATCTGTGGTTATCTCAGGGTCAAAGGAAGGAGGGCTCTTAATTAGTTGTTAGAATCAGGCAAGTCTTCACAAGAAAAAGGAGCTTGGCTCATGGTGGTAAGCAGGGCTTTAAATAGTCCTGGTGCTAAAACATCTTTATCTGGTGCTGGTCTTAAGTTTATGATACTTGGTTAGATGAGTTTTGAGAGGCATTCTATCCAGACGGAAGCCTGAGGGGGTCCTATGTGGCAAACCTGGTAATAGGGCAAATAAAAAGGATTCTGAGGCTTCACGAGTCCAGGAACCTTGTTTCTAATAATGGTTCATGGTTTCTTAACCACTAGTAAAGTAAACCTTCTTCCTGGAAGATATACCTACGTTTTTGTTCTTTGGTATTGAGTTGGGTTGGGGGCAGAGGGCAGAGGTTGAGTTTGGTTTTGGAACCTTGCATTTGAGATACTTGTGTGACACTCATGGAGATGACATATATGCAGATGGCAGTTGAATAAATCTTGAGCACAGAAGACATGTGTTAGCTGCAGGTGAGAATGTAGGCGTCCTCAGAATAGGTAGATGTTATTTGAAGCTGTGGGAAGAGATGAGAACACCCCTAGGGAAGAGAAGAGGGCTCAGGGACAGTCTTTGAGTAACTCTGATTTCTTCCACAGAGGTGAGAGTAGAGGAAGGAAGGGAGCACGAAGATGTTGGTTTTTTTTTTTTTTTTTAAAGATTTTATTTATTTATTTGACGGAGAGAGACACAGCGAGAGCAGGAACACAAGCAGGGGGAGTGGGAGAGGGAGAAGCAGGCTTCCCGCCGAGCAGGGAGCCCAATGCGGGACTCGATCCCAGGACCCTGGGATCACGACCCGAGCCGAAGGCAGACGCCCAACGACTGAGCCACCCAGGCACCCGAAGATGTTGTTTTTAATGCTGGGAAGGATTGGAGAAAGACAGGTGGGGTGGCATAATCTTTTTCAAGGCAAAATCTATAGGGACTAGAGAGGCGGTGGGGTGTCGGCTCAGGGAGCAGGGCTTGAAGATGGCTGCTACTTGAGACGGCTACTGTGGAGTGTTTCCGGGAGTCCAGACAAGGCAGAAAGAGGAGCTGCGACCTGTGGTGAGGGCCCTGCTCAGGGGTCCCAGGGAAGCCCATCGCGCCGGCGAGGGGAGGGCTGTCCTGTCAGTACAGTTGTAGCTACAGCTTGTACAGGCGCCTCAGAGAAACTGAGTGGAATCGGAGGACTCCGTGGCTGGGGGCTTGCAAAGCAAAGATAGTGGCAGTCAGGCGAGTGAGTGGGTGGGTGGGGAGGGAGCCGCATGAAGCCTGACTTGGGTTCTGTGAGGGGACGAGGAACGCGCCCGGAAGGCCCGGAAGGCCCGGAAGGCCCAGGGTGACTGCTGAGCGGTTTCAGCAGAGCTGGGAGCTTGAGGCAGTCGAGGAATCCTGCTAATTGTGGAAAATTCTTCTACCTCGCTATTGAGTCACTGGCAGGCGCTCTCAGCATTGATGAAACATTCATCTTTATTTCTTCCGAGTTGTTTTTTTTTTTTTTTTAAAGATTTTTGTTTTTATTTATTTGAGACAGAGAGAATGAGAGACAGAGAGCATGAGAGGGAGGAGGGTCAGAGGGAGAAGCAGACTCCCTGCCAAACAGGGAGCCCGATGCGGGACTCGATCCCGGGACTCCAGGATCATGACCTGAGCCGAAGGCAGTCGCTTAACCAACTGAGCCACCCAGGCGCCCTGCACTTTGTATTTCTTTTTTTTTTTTATTTTAAGATTTTATTTTATTTGAGAGAGAGAGAGCACATGAGAGGGGTGAGGGTCAGAGGGAGATGCAGACTCCCCGCCGAGCAGGGAGCCCGGTGCGGGACTCGATCCCGGGACTCCAGGATCACGACCCGAGCCGAACGCAGTCGCTTAACCAACTGAGCCACCCAGGCGCCCCCAGAAGGAGCAGTTTCTGTATTGAAGCAGGTCCGTGAGTACCGGAGGCCTCACAGTGCGCCTTGCCACAGCCCTTTGTCCTCAGCCTGCCGGGTCACGTTCTTTCATCACCAAGCCGCTGTCCTGAGAGAATTTCTTGAAGATAAGTTTCTTGCACCCTTATCTCGCTTGAAGATCTTTGTGTGCATCCAGATGAACCATTCTAAGGAAAACTTTAGAAATGATTAAAAAATTGTATTTTATCTTTTACAGCACCCTTTTTGGGGGGATATAGTTCATGTACAAATATTTCATTACAGTGAGAAGCCTTGTAGTAAAATATAGTTGGTAAGCTGGTCCTTCAAATACCATGTTGGAATTGACTTCTGCCCATAAATCCCATCATCCGGAGGCTTTTTTTCTTTCCTTTCTTGTAGGATTTATGGTCGGTAGAGAATATGAAGCTGAAGGAATTGCCAAGGATGGTGCCAAGATGGTGGCTGCTGTGGCCTGTGCTGAAGTGCCTAAGATAACTGTCATCATTGGGGGATCTTACGGGGCTGGAAACTATGGGATGTGTGGCAGAGCATATAGGTAGGTGGTTGTCGTGGTTTCCTCCGAAACAAAGAATTACACTTCAAGCATAATTACAAGTGGGCAGTTCGTTACGGGTTTATTTGAAACACAGAGTGACATTTGCAGATCTTGGTCAGTGATACCATAATTTGTATCATCTGGAGGAGCGAAATGAAGTGTAAGGCTAAACGTGCTACTTGGAAGAAATCCACAATGGGAATCAGGAAGTATTTTGAAATGGCTGATGATGAAAATACTACATATCATAACTTAAGTGATGCAGCTAAAGTCTTGCTTTGAGGAACGTGTGTAGTAGACGTAAATATATATATATTGGAAAAGAAGTAAGGCCGAAAATCAATGAGCCAGCTCAGGAAGTTCACAGAACAGCATATTAAACACAAGAAAAATAGAAAACAGGACATTATAAAGATAGAAGAATCAGGGAAGGCCAGAGCTGTTTTTGTTTAAAAAAGGTTAACAAATTTGATAATCTCCTAGTAAAACTAAAAAATAAAGCAGAAAGGCTTTATTTTATATCAGGAATGGAAAACAGGACATGACCACAGATAATAAGGGGATATTTTGAATGTTTTTATGCCCAGTAAATTGAGATGAGATGCAAAAATAAAATTGATCAGAACAGACATCACAATCACCTGGAGAACTTAGAAATCCTACTCCATTCAGGCCACACCTCTGGAGATTAGCCTGGGGTGGGTTCCAAGCCTTGTTTTCCCCTTGTAATGCACAGCTAGAACGAAGAACCACTAATTTAGAAGGTAAACGCAGGCCTGTGGAAATTGCTGTGTTGTACAGTGAATTAACTTCATCATTTTTTCTCTTCTCCCCGCACAGCCCAAGATTCCTCTACCTGTGGCCAAACGCTCGCATCTCAGTGATGGGAGGAGAGCAGGCAGCCAATGTGTTGGCCACAGTAGCAAAGGACCAAAGAGCGCGTGAAGGGAAACAAGTAAATGCCATTTCTTCTGCCTCTCTGGGTTTGGCTTTTACCACTGAACACTCTGGAGGCAGGGAGCAGCGTGCCCAGAACCTCTCAGTGTTCATGGGTCAGGGTCTCACCCCAGGGCCTGGCTTCATTTAGAAGATGCTGACTTTGAGAAATACCGACTTACATATGCTCTGTCTCCCTTCTTAGAGCCACTTAATTTGAGGTCCCTTCTTGTAATTTTTCCGACTCTCCAAGAAAACTCTTCAGGAACTGTGCCTGTGAGTGCCTGAGGCATAAAGATGTTTGGCTCTTAGTCATTTGCCATTAGTGAGATTTAAAGAAATGTGATTTACTTCTTTGGTTTTATGACTGAAAGCAGCAGAATTTTGTTTTTTCAGTTTCTGCCTTAGATTGTCTTTGAGTGGGAGGGCTCAGTCATCTAACTGAGAAATGAGTAACATTATACTGTGCATGGATAAATGATGGAAAACGGAGAGGTCACTGGCAGCTTGATGAAAGGCAGATCAGCAAGGGGCTGCTTTTAGTTTTGCTGCATGTTAACAGGGGTACTTTAAGGGATTATTATTTAGGTCTCGTCAGCAACATCAAACAAAAGGTACTGAGGACTCCACAGGGTACAGTGTGCTCCCAAGCACCTTAGAAAATTTACATGACTCAGAGAAAATGTGGTTCTTGCCCCTTAAGGAGCTGCCATTCTGGGGGCTGACAACTCACAGTCTAAGGGTTGAGTGAACAACAAGGTAATTTATTAAGGCAGGTTCTTCACTGCAGGTTTTTAAAGTGGATTCTTTTGTTTGTGTCTCAGAGATTCTTAAGTTTTGCATTAATTTTTTTTTTTTGAGAGAGCACACACGTGCATGAGTGGGTGGTGGGGAGCAGCGCAGAGGTGGCGATGGGGCAGAAGGAGAGAGAATCTCAGCAGGTCCGATTCAGGGCTCGATTCTATGACCCTGAGATCATGACCTGAGCCGAAATCAAGAGTGGGAGGCTTAACTGACTGAGCCACCCAGATGCCCCCTCACTAATTTTTGTTAGTTAGAACTTACAGCTATTTTGTGTAAGCACCAAGCCTTCAAATGATTGATGCATTTCTTGGAATTGTTCAAGTGTGCTGTTTTATCATAACAGGGCATAACATGGAGGAGGCCTTGCCTTGAAGGCTCTCATTCCTGCTATTTAGGGGTCATCTGGTCAACTGTCTGGTGATGGGATGGGGATAAGATAAGCATGGAGGGTGGGCCCTAGCTCCCTGAATGCATCCCAAACATGCCCCACATCCTCAGTCGTCTTTTCTAAGCAGCAGGAACTCTGCACACTTAACACTGAGGTTTCATATTCACTTCAGTGCTGATTAGTATCCAAGCAAAATGAAATGTTTATTTGTGTGTGTTTATGTGTGTGTGTGATGGTGGGGGCATAAAGTCCACCTGATACATATTTTTTTAAAGATTTTATTTATTTAGAGAGGGAGAGAGTGGGTGTCAGGGGAGGGGCAGATGGAGAGAATCCTCAAGCAGACTCCACGCTGAACATGGGGCCCCACGTGGAGCTTAATTTCACAACCCTGAGACCAGGACCTGAGTCAAAATCAAGAGTCAGATGCTTAAGCAGCTGAGCCACCCAGGCGCCCCTCTACCTGATATTTTGAAGACATCTTAAACCGTAGCTCAGCAGTCTCTTATTAGATAGTTGTTCTTTGATTAATTTGACTTACAAATCTATGGATTTGTCTCTTTTTATGTATGAAAGGAAAGTACAGGATTTTAGTGGTTCTCCCTCCAAATTCTTGACATAAAATTATATTAAACTATGAAAGTACATAAAAGAAGGTTGGATTTATTTATCATTTATCATTTGTTTTTGGTGTGAAATACTTTTTTTTTTTTTTTAAAGATTTTATTTATTTATTTGACAGAGAGAGAGACACAGCGAGAGAGGGAACACAAGCAGGGGGAGTGGGAGAGGGAGAGGCAGGCTTCCTGCTAAGCAGGGAGCCCGATGCGGGGCTCGATCCCAGAACCTGGAATCATGACCTGAGCCGAAGGCAGACGCTTAACGACTGAGCCACCCAGGCACCCCGGTGTGAAATACTTTTTAAGTTGAAAATACTTTTCAGGGTTTCAAAATCAGTTTGCATAAAGATTTTTACAACTGAATTATCACTTGTTTCTGGCAATACGGGTGGGCAAGCCACTAAATTTTTAATTAGGGAAAAATATCTCTCAGCTCTTTGAACTTATTCAAGTTGTGGTTGTTTTATCCCTTTAAGCTTTAAAATTTTCTGAATTTGGCTCTTTTGAATGAAAATTCCCTACTTGTCCACTTTTAACAGAAGCTGCTAAATAGGGTTGCCCTCTCACTACATTGTATAATTCACATCCATTGTTGGAGCCTGCTAGAATATGTGATACCCTTGGTTTTGAACTTTACACTAAATAGCTTCAGGATGTTGTCTCTGATAAGGGAGATGTAATGATGCACCAAGGCACTTATGTCTCAGGTGAGATCTTGTGTGTGAAAGCATCACTTGTAATCTCTATATATCACTGTGCAGATGTTGGTTGTAACATCATTATTCATGAAATGCTTGCCCCTTTTTTCTTGAGGTTCTCTTGAGTGGATCTGTTGTTTTATTGCAGTGGACTGACTCATGGTCCTTTTTCTTTCAGTTCTCCAGTGCTGACGAAGCAGCCTTAAAAGAGCCCATCATTAAGAGGTTTGAAGAGGAAGGAGACCCTTACTACTCCAGTGCAAGGTGGGAGCCAAGGAATAACCATCTCCCTGATGGGTGCATCTGGGCTGTCAGGGCGGCAGCTTTACAGAGATCTGGACAGTTGGGTGGTCCAGCCTTCATGGGAACCACAAAGGAACGTTTGGACACACTTAATTTCATATTGTTCTGTCTATAATGGGAATGTCTGAAACACCACCCCCTTCTCCCAGGCTGGGCTGTGCACCCACCACCATTGGTCTGATTCTGCAACCCTCCCCCGCTTCTTCCTTATCCCACTTATAGGTGAGGTGTCTGGGCCTACAGAGGCTGAAAAGTTTAAGAGTTATCCTGGCTGTGTTGTTTTCAGGAATTCGTTCTTTTATAATGTTTTGCTTCAACATGTGGATTCCTTTCCTATCACTCTTTGATTATTTCCTGTTTACCCCATTTTAAACATGAGATTGGCTGGATATTTGTGGGCACTTCTAACAAGCGTGCTTGTGCATTCAGAAGGTGATTGCTCACAGCCAGGGTCTATGTGTCAACACCAAGTAATCACCCCACACGCCATTGCAGCTCTTGGTTCTGTTTGTTTCTTACCCCGCTTAATGAGGTAATAAATTATCATGGCCTGCCCGGGCTGGAGGCTGGCTGGCGTGTGTGCATTAAGATCTCTGTTTTCAGCAACTTTAATGTTCTTCATTCGGAAGAATAATCTAAGCTTCCTATCTTCATCTTATCCCTTGGGCAGATGGAATAAAGAAAATAGCTATTTGTGTCTTTCAAAATTAGGTTATGCTGTGATTTATGTCATTTACTGGTGAAGGTACGCTGGAGAGGAAGGAGAAAAGAAAATAAATTAGAATTCATTCAGTCATCTGAACACAACTTTTGTGGCAGGCGCTGCTCCTAGCACTGGGGGTACAAGGGCTGAATATACTTATTTTCAAGAGCATATTTAATTTCAGGATGAAAATAACACCATTTGGCATCTTTAAAAGGCCCATTTCTTTTCTTGTTAATACATATTTTCGCCAGCAAATTCGCAGGTATATTTTGTTGTTGTGGGTCTTTGATTGATTTAGTTAAGACCAATGTATTTTATAGTCTTTGAGACCTAAACATGTTCTTGTTTACCATCACTTAAACAGACTTCTATAGTAGCCAGTAAAAGCAAAGAGGAAATAGAAAACCCTAAAAAAAAGGCTTAAGAGAAAATAATAAATTGTAAGCTCCCCTACAGTTTTTTGTTTCTCCGTAAGATTTTGAGTGAAATTCACGAGGATGGTTGAAATATTAAACTTTGAAAAATAGTGTATCTTGTGTGAGCCATTAATAAGTTTTTCAGCCCTGGCTAAGTCATCTTTTGAGAAAGACTGAATCCCTTATTATTTTCATGCTTACATTAGTATTATTATTTTAATGGACTGTACTCAAGGCAGGAGAGCAAATGGCCTAGATAGATTTATCTTTGGAAATAAATATTGTAAGACACGAAGGTTTTTCTGTTAATCTGAGGATGCTTAACCCTTCTGTTGAAACACTTGGTGGCAGGGGGATAGCAATTTTCTTTCAAAGATGAAAGGATTTTCAAGCCAATTTACGGTTCCTTCCTCAGGTTTAGTAAATCTCAGCTTAACAGTAACCTTCTGTGGTCTGTTTCAGCTCTACCATGGTTGGACCTGTCTTTTCAGAGAGCTCTTTCATTATCCACTGCTGTAATCTGTGTTTCTCCTAATCCCTCATTTTAGAGGTACAGCCTGCCTGTTTTCTTCTGCTCACTTCTTTTTACAATCAGAACTTTTTCAGGCATTTGATCAGGGCCTCTTACCTGGAATGGTCATTTTCATGACCATCACAAAGGGGCTCTGGCTTTGCCGTGCTCGCTGGATTCTTCTGCTGTAGGCTTCAGAAGGGAGTGTAATCAATTGACCTGGTTACGCATGACAAGAGTGGCCTTTTCCTTATTGGCTGTTGATACGTCAGGGTCCCTGTTATGAATGTTTTATGAGCAAAGATTTGATTCATGGCCTGTCGATGTAAGTATGGTTTAATAATTGATGCTATTGTCCAGATACCGAAGGCAGTTTGTTTAAAGAAAGCCAAACTGCCACCTACTAATGACCTTTAAAAAACAGTATTTCTCTTTCGTTTTTCTTTATAAAATTGAGGTTGTCAGTGAAAAGCAAACACATTCCTACTTCAAAGTTTCTTTTGTAGGCAGCTTAAAGCAATTACTTATTTTCCTATTGTAGCAAAAAATAAAGAGCTTATATTGAAGTTATTTTATTAACCAAATGTAGTGAAGTCTCTTCAGTAATTGTCATCATTTCTTGAAAGTTTGGGAGTTTGGGGGAATACACCTTTTCCGGTAGAGACTTTGGTTTGAGATTATTACATGGGTTCAGGGCCTGTCTCCATATTAATAACAGGGACACATCAACTTGTACATTTGGATGTGGGCAGAAGAGGAACAGGAAACATTTTCCTGAAATACATAAAAATATGTTAAAATTAAGGATTATTCTGAGGTTTCTAGAAGCAGTTCCCAAAGCCATAAGCTCACTCTGACATCTGTGAGGGCCTGGGATGAAAGTCCTGTCGTTTTTCTTTCTCTCTTTTCCCCTCCTTGAAGGTGGTTTCGGTTGTGAGAATGTAGCGCACAGAAGCTCATCAGTCAATCCCTCTAGGACCTGAGGAAAAACCCCAGCGTTTCTGGACATAAATTGTGTAAATGGTTGTTCGGTGCTGGAATCCTAATAACTTGTGTTTTGTTGTTTTATCAGGCTGTGGGATGATGGGATTATTGATCCAGTGGACACCAGACTGGTGCTGGGTCTCAGTCTTAGTGCGGCCCTCAACGCACCAATCCAGAAGACTGACTTCGGCATCTTGAGGATGTAACTGGAATATAAGGCGTCTTCCATAGGACATGTACCAAAAATTAATGTACTGGTAGCCTTAAAATTTTAGACTTTTCCAACATGTGGCTATTACGGTAAAATTGTTTTCTCAACACACTGCATTGTACTTTTCTACCTTAAAAAAAAATCAGTGAAGATATTTATTTGATGAACTTCAATTCCTTGTCCATTTTCTTAGAGCAATTTTTCTGTGGCTCCACTTTACCACCCATAAAATGAAGAGAATAACTTACAGTTAGCCTTTCTAACCCACGTGAAGTATGAAAAGTTCCATAACATATAAATCCCAGGTATGATTGAGATTATTCACAGAGAGTTGTTTTTCCACCGAAATGATTGCTTTGCTGATTATGCACGATGCTATTTTAACACACATAATTTTTAGAAGCATCTATTACTTTGCCTTTCAGCCACCATCCTACTCCTTCCTGTAACAGTCAGACTTGTTGCTGTCTGCACTCGGGGCTCTGTTTCCTCCCCATTCTCTCTTCAGCCTACACCTCATCGGCTTCCACTGCCAACAGCCCTCTCCAAGGTTGGCCTCCATGTTGCTGAAGCCAGTGGGTTCTTTCCCGATGTTACTGGACTGAATTTTCTGTGGCATTAAGAGCAGTCAAACACTTGTTCCTAGCAGTGCTATCCTTAGCTTTCAGACTGTAACTCTAGGTTTTCCACCAACCTCTTTGGCCCTTCTTGTTCCATCTCCTTTGTCAGGCTCTGTTCCTCTATGCATTTCTCTCCCACTCCCTTCACCATTTGTCCTGATTTTTCATTAGTAAAACATGAATAGATTCTGATTCTGAAAGATACAAAAATAACGTGAAAGTATCTCCTCATTCTTTTTGAAAAATTGTGGTAAAATATATATTACATAAAATGTACCATTTTAACCATTTTTAGCTGCACAGTTCTGTGGCATGAAGTCCATTCACACGGTCTTGCAACCATGGCCACCATCCAGCTCCAGAACTTTTCATCATTCCAAACAATAGCAGCTCCCCATTCCCTCTCCCCCCAGCCCCCGGCCCTCTCCTCATTCTTAAATGTAGGTGTTTCTCATGGTTTGGTTTATTCTCGCTGGGTCATTTCAGGCCTTATGGCTTCGGTGGCCATCTGAATGTGGATGATTCCTGCATCAAGGTTGTTCTCCCTGAGCTCCAGACCTGTGTATCTAACGGGTCTACTGGATGTCTGCACTGATGGTCTTATAGGAACCTCAGATTCAATCATCAAGGTCTATTGATTTTGCCTCCTGTCTTTTGGATTCCCCATTATTTCCATCTTTCACCACCACGGGCTTTAGAAGTGGTCTATCTGCATCCAGTCTTAGCTAGTACTGCTTCCCCATCACTGTGAGATGAAGATGGCCATTCTAAGTGTGCATCTGGTCATGCTGTTCCTTTGCTCCAATGTCTCACTGGTTTCCTGTCGAAGTGCCAGACCCGTCATGCTCTCCAGGACTGTAATCATCACATCCCCTCTTCTGCCTCATCTCCTTGACTCTTCCTCACGCTCGGTGCTCTAGCTGTTACAGATTTCTTGTTCCTTGAACCTGTAGAGTCCTTCCCACCTTAGGGTCCACCACCCAAGGTTCCCTCTGCCTGTACCATCCTACCTTCCCTTAAACACTTACCTTTTTGTCTCTGTGGCTTCCCTGGTTTGGGTTAGACGCTGTGCTCTCATAAAGCCGCAGCCACTTTCTTCTCTGTCTTATATATTTATGAGAAACCTAAACATTTCTTTAATACTGCCCTCCTGCTAGAATGTAAGCTCTCTGAGAGCAAGGATGTCCTGTTTAGCCTGCAGCTGCAGGCCCTAGCACTTGTAGGTGCTTACGTATTTGTTGAGTGAATGAGAAATCCATATTTTAATTGATGTCTTCAGACCACATTACAATTAAGTGACTGATTATGTGATCTAATACAACTATCCAGTGCTTTCCTCATAAAATTAATACTTCAAACTTTGTGTGTCATGTTCAATTTACACAGCATTTGGGGCACCTGGGTGGCTCAGTTGTTAAGCGTCTGCCTTCGGCTCGGGTCATGATCCCGGGGTCCTGGGATCGAGCCCCACGTCGGGCTCCCTGCTCGGCCGGGAAGCCTGCTTCTCCCTCTCCCACTCCCCCTGCTTGTATTCCCTCTCTCACTGTGTCTCTGTCAAATAAGTATATAAAACCTTAAAAAAAAATTTTAGGCAGCATTTGTGTATCAGAAATCAGTTTAATTTTTTGAGATGTGTACAGATAAATGCTCACAGTTCAGAGGTGGGCTGCATTTTCAGAAGGATGTGGGACAAGGTCACTGAGAGGACATCCCCTCCCCTTTCCTTGGAAAGTTCCCCCACCCACTGTTCCTGTAGGGGGAGCCATTTCAAGAACATAGCCTTGAGAGAGGAAGGTGTTGTTGAGACCATCTGAACCCAGTTAAGGCTTCTTTATAAATAAGATTCTGGCCCGTGGGTGTGGAGATGATCTCGTGTTGTGGATTGATGCAGGCCACGCTCAGAAGTGCATTCCCTCGCATACCAACGCGGAGTGGCCTTCTCTCTCCCATCTCTCCCTTGGCCTCCCTGTTCTGGGGCCAGTTTTCGAACCAACAAAGGGGACACGGTAAGCATTTTAAAATAGTAAATTATATTAAAGTTTCAGTTAAAATTTACATCCATGTCAGAAAACAAAAATTTTTTTAAAAAATCAAGTGTAGGTAATACTGCTTTGCTATGAATCCTCAACAAATCAAAGATTGATGAATTTTTTAGGACTTTTTCTCTCTCTAAAGAAATTGTTCTCTCTAAAAAGATCACCATCATCACGAGCACCACACTTAAAATAGTTAAATTATGTTACATAGTTAAGCCAATACAAAAAAATTGTTTTATCAAAACAGGCAGCATTTTTCGTCTGCCCCCTCCTAACTTTACTGAGACATAATTGACATTTCACATGGAAGTTGAAGGTGTACAGTGTGATTTGATACACTTATATTGTGAAATGTTTACCACAATGTGGTTACTTAACACATTCACCTCACAGAACTTTTTGTTTGGTAGGGAGAATATTTTTTTTTCTACATCTCAGTTCTTATAAATGAGAATTGCAGCCAGGATAATAGGAGTAACTTAGAATCTTAAGTATGCAGCACATTAATCTAAATTAGCCACTCTGGGTACTTCGAGAATAAAAGAGACAAAATTAATTGTATTTTTCAGTTTTCAGGAAAAAAATTTCAATTAAGAATTTGTTGAAATATTTTTTTACACTACCAGAAGGCGTTGCTGAATGTTGTTGAATGTGCAAGTAAAATTATCATTTGCCAGATGTGCATGTTCATGCATAAGGCACAACTAGAGAGGCTGGTATGACCTTTACAAGGGTAGGTAACGGCAGCTTATTCCATGATTTAATAAGACTTTTCTGGGGAGAGGCCACATAGTCCTTGTTGGTTCTGAAATGTGTTCATTGGTATCCTGGAATGATGATTGATTATTCTGGCCAAAGCCAATTTCTTACAAATCTTAATTACTGGTTCTGAAATTCAGTATTTAGAAAAACTGCAAGAGAATGAACTAGATAATCATGGTCTCTGGTTATTTATGACATTTCTTTGCAAATGTTAGAAATTACAATTAGTATCTAATAATGCCACGTTTTTATTGTTTTAACAAAAGGTCATACCACCAAACACTTAAAAATATATTTTTTTAAAAATTTAATGTGCCTCAAATTCTCTTGTTATATAGAATCAGAATGCTAAGGATAAAGTTGCTCTTGGAGCTAAATGAAATTTCTATCTACTGACCTTTCTAGGCAAATGTACATTCCAGGTGAGGTTTGTAATCAAGCTAATTGATGATCCACTCTGGGATACTTGGGAGGGAACAGGCCCTGCTGTGAATTACACTGGAGAACAGGTGTGAGCAGATTGGGACCTCTGCTCTCTCTCTAGTTGATTATCACTGAGGACCGATGGATGTCAGGTTTTGATACCTCTTAAAAGCCACTCTTCCAGATACCTGCTTTGTAACATTTTCGTGGCTTAAAAACAACAACAACAAAAACAAACAAACAAACAAAAACAATACAAGTTTATTCTGTTCTAGTTGTGGCGGCCAGAAGTCTAGAATCAAGATATTGGCAGGGCTGTGTTCACTCTGGAGACTGAAGGGAAAATCCGTTCCCTTGTCTTTTTCAGCTTCTAGAGGTCGCCTGCCTGCTTTGTAACTTTGATTGTGGATTTCAGCATTATATCAAACACATGATATGTGTTAGCATTCTAGAGAGCCATTTAATCGGCTCAGGAGGAGAGTTTACCACAAGGCAGGGGTAATTTTATTTTCTGTAACACCCAGCATGTCAGTGTGTCTTGCTGCTTTTCCTTTTACAACGGTGACCCAAATCACAGGTTTATGCTACTCCTTAGGTTAAGAGAGAGAAGGGTTGGGGCGCCTGGGTGGCTGAGATGATTAAGCCTCCGACTCTTGATTTCATCGCAGGTCATGATCTCAGGGTCTTCAAATCGAGGCCTGCACGGAGCCTGCTTAAGATTCTCTCTCTCTCTCAATAAATAAATAAATGATAAGTAATAGACAAAATCTTAAAAAAAATTGTCTGAGGGAGAACAAAGTCTTAGAAGGTTGTGATAGAGAACTGACTGAAGAGAGAACATGACCAGAACTTGTTAGAAGTAAGGTGCAGAAATCAAAAATTTAATGTGTAATTCAGCAAGTGTTAATTATAAGAAGTGAAAAGTTACAGTTTTGGAATGCTAGGGCTACTTTCAAGAGGTTTCTGTAGGAAATGTACATTTTTCAATAGCTTTATCGTACTCCTATGTTGTAAGATAATTATAAATGACATTTGTTTTAAAATTATAATTTAAAATCCAACAGTGTTTTTTTTTTTTTTAGAAAACTTGGAGAATTTTCACTTTCTTAACTCTCTCCATAATTTCACCACCCAGAGATAGCTGCTACTATTACTAATTTCATATATCGATTGTATTATTCTTTTTTCTATCTGTGGGGTTTGTTTTCCACAAAAAAAGTTACTCTGTTACCTTCATTTTCACTTAATGTCGTGTAAATGTCTTGGCATGTTTCCATGTCATGTGCTACTGTATTTACAATTGTGATGTTGCACAATACTACATTGTATGGCCATCCTATTTGATTTAACCACTCCCCTGCTTTTGGATATTTAGGTTGTCTCTGGCTTCTCACTATTACAGATAATGCTGCAGTAAATATCTTGTAGTGTCTTTACATAACTGTGATTATTAGTATAAATTCCTAGAAGTGAGATTGTTGGATCAAAGTGTATGTGGGCTTTTAAGACCTATTGCTAAATTCTGTTCTATAAACATATGTTTATGATACAAGTATTGCTGCATTTGTAATGCTGACTCTGGTGCTTTCAGATCCTGCAGTAACTTCCAGTAGAATTTAATTGTTTAGGAAACTGGTGTTCTTGTTAATTTTTAAAAGTTGTGTCTAGGGGTGCCTGGGTGGCTCAGTCGTTAAGCGTCTGCCTTCGGCTCAGGTCGTGACCCCAGGGTCCTGGGATAAAGCCCTGCATCGGGCTCCCTGCTCAGCGGGAAGCCTGCTTCTCCCTCTCCCACTCCCCCTGCTTGTGTTCCCTCTCGCTGTGTCTCTCTGTCAAATAAATAAAATTTTTAAAAATAAATAAAAGTTGGGGCGCCTGGGTGGCTCAGTTGGTTAAGCGACTGCCTTCGGCTCAGGTCATGATCCTGGAGTCCCGGGATCGAGTCCCGCATCGGGCTCCCTGCTCGGCGGGGAGTCTGCTTCTCCCTCTGACCCTCCTCCCTCTCATGTGCTCTCTCTCTCTCTCATTCTGTCTCAAATAAATAAATAAAATCTTTAAAAATAAATAAATAAATAAATAAAAGTTGTGTCTAGGTAACAATGTCACGTTAGTAACAAGTTGTGAAGACTCAACAAAATGCATGGGTGGCATCATGGTTGTGGAGGGACTGGGAAAGATGGGGAGAAGGCCAGTTAACCCCTAGTTCTGCTACCAAAAAGCTATGTGAACTTGAAGATGGGCGGGAACCAAGTTCAGCCTCTCTGACCTAGTAGTTATTTCCTTCTCTCTGTCTAGTTAGTTAAGTTTTCTTTCCACTTCCCCAGATCCCCTTTATTTCTGCTACTTATGGGGGCAAGTGGCCTGAGAGGGGTGAGGATTGGAGGCAGGGAAAGGTCTTTGAAGGTGGGGATTTAATAGAGAACTTAAAGAGAAAACAGAACCACACCTACTTGTTAGAAGTAAGTTGGAGAAAAAAATAGGGTATGTTAAGAATGATTATTACTATTTTATTATTAAAGATTTTACTTATTTGTGAGAGAGTGAGCAAGAGAGAGCATGAGCTGGGGGAAGGGCAGAGACAAAGGGAGAAGCAGGCTCCCCACTGAGCAGGGAGCCCGATGCGGGCTCCATTTCAGGATCCTGGGATTATGACCTGAGCCAGAGGTAGACACTTTACTGACTGAGCCACCCAGGTGCCCCTATCATCATCATCATCATCATCATCATTCTGCACATAAGTGCGCCAGCTGGCTTGGTAAGACTGAGGTGGAGACCACTTGCCAGGTGGTTGTGTTCTTGAGCTTTGTCAGAGTTTATTTTTTTCAAATGAACAAACATTTACTGAAGGCCTACGGTGTGTCTGGCTTTGGGATAGAATACAGAGTAAATAGGGTAGTTAAACAACTACGGCATGGCCCCTTCCTGGCGTAGCCATGGGTCAGTGACTTGGTGGGTATTTTCACCTGCTCAGTCCCCCTCCATTGTCTTTCAGTAAAGTGCCCCCCTCGTACTCCTTGGGGAACTACCCCTCTCCTGTTTTGTGCAGTCTCGGAGAGTGTCGAGTGAAGATCCCTGGTCCCTAGCGGAGAGGTAGGGCTGACTCAAGCTGTTTGATTCTCGAGCAGAGAGAGAGACATGGGAGACAGCCGGCCCTGAGTTGTTCGTGGACTGTTAGAGGCTGTTGGTTCATTCTTGCTCTGTGTCCTTGGCACCACCCTGGTTACTAAGACTGTGGATGTGAGGTGTCCTGGCATCTTGGATTCTTCTAGCAATCCTTTTAAAATAAACTTGCCAGAGGGGCGCCTGCGTGGCTCAGCCGGTTAAGCGTCTGCCTGCGGCTCGGGTCATGATCCCAGGGTCCTGGGATCGAGCCCTGCATCGGGCTCCCTGCTCGGTGGGAAGCCTGCTTCTCCCTCTCCTCCCCACTCATGCTCTCTTCTCACTATCTCTGTCTCTCTCTCAAATAAATAAATAAAAATACAAAAAAATTAAAAATAAAAAGACTTTTAAAAGATGCTTTTCGGGGCGCCTGGGTGGCTCAG
>NC_138375.1:93061634-93067781 GCF_054177405.1 Leptonychotes weddellii | reverse complement strand
TCCTGCAAGACCAAGGTTAAAATAAGTTCCTCTCTATTTTCAAAAATGATGAAAGCTTTATTGCCAACATTTTAAAGAAGACTTTTCAGAAATGAAACCAATGGGACATTGAAATTAAGTGAAGAATATCATGTACACTGAACATTAAATGGAGGGTATTGCCTTTCAAATAAGTGGCACATTCAAAGGAAGGACGTGCCTTCCCAGCACAACGAGGACCGATCGAGTGTTAAAATTGCTACAAGGGAAACTCAACTTATTGCAACCTTTTGATCATTGAAATGTGTCACTGAGCAAGATTTTAGGTTACTTTTAATTGAAATCTGGCTAAAAAATTTGACAGTCTTCCATTGGGGATAATGTAAAAACAGCCATTCCAAGAGCCAGAAGGCTCAACTGAGGGATTTCTTAGGTACCTTTGTGACCTGTTGGGTAGCTTCCTTCTCATAGGAATGCAAAATATTTTCTATAATCTCATTTGAAATGCTAACAAATTGCATGTATTCTGTGGATGTTTGCAAGTACTTGTGAGGCTTCTGTTTTTATTTTGGAGCAATTGGCATTTTTATTTTTGCTTTGTCTTGATGTTGATGTGGCTTGTCTTCTAACCTCCTCTATCCAACATGAGGGATATAGGAAAGAGAACCAGAGGATCAAGTTCCTAGACCACAGCACTATAAGTAAAAGAACAATGCAGTTTTTGAACTGAGTCATAATTTAAATCCATACTAGAATGGATTTAGTATCCACAGTACGAGAATTAGAATTGCTTACTGGACATCGAGCTCAATTTGGAATCAAGGGATTTGGGTTCTTGTTCAGATGGTGGTACTACTTGTCTCATCTTGGGCTGGTCTTTCCTTGTCTCAATACGGGGTGGGACTTGACTAGTTTTCTACCCTGGATTCACATTAGAATCAGCTGAAGAGGTTTAAAAAAAAAAAAAAGGTTGAATGAGAAGCTTTGTAGAGTGCTGGGATATTTTTTAAATCTCCCCATCACTGCTCTAGAACAGTGGTTCTCAAAATTCAGCTGCTATCAAAATCTGGAGGGCTTCTTAAAACACAGATTGCCAGAAAAATAAATAAATAAAACACCGATTGCTGGGCTCTACCTCAGATTCTGATTCTACCGTCTGGAGTGGGCCCCAGAATCTACATTTCTCACATGTTTCCAGCTGTTGCTGATGGTTCAGGGATCATGCTTTGAGAACCACTAACGGCTCTAGATGGTCTTGAAGTTTCTTCTTAGTTCTGAAATGTTAGGGTTCTAAGATCAATTTCTGCTTTGGTGATAGCATCACTTTTGTATATTTTTGCTTAGGTCATTATATATTTGTCTTTCTCCCTCATTTTCAGGATGGGATGAATTTGTCTTAACTTCTTGGTCGCTGGTTCACAGCCAAGGCTGAACATTAGAATCACCTGAGGAACTTCGCTTACAAAAAATCCTGATGCCCACACGGGACTCCACATAACTAAATCAGACTCTAAGGTTAGGATGCAGCTCTCAGTAATTTTCAAAGCTCCTTTAAGTGATTCCAGTGTACAGTCAAAGCTGAGGGTCTCTTCACAGGGTGAGGCTACATCAGGGGATTTCAAAATGGAGCAACCGTTCATTTCAAGACTCTTGCATGGATTTAAAATCTTAAATTTTAGGTTGTATAAATATTTTTTGAAGGTACAGTTCACAGCTCCCTTGAAGATTTGCCTTATTTTGACTTCTGTATGTGCCTCATTTTAGGTTAGCTGTGGAAAGTATTTAAACAGAAGTTTCTAATGAGATTTATCCAAGGTGATGGAAAGAAATGAGATCAGAGCAAAAACATTCACAGAAGCAAAAGCAGGAAAATTATTTTTACGTAACGGGCCATAATAGCACCTGACATTTTGTTTCCACAGAATTGGTTTCTGAATCATCTCTTTATGCCCTGGTGCTTTTGCTGTAACTTTTCAGTGGATTAAACAGAGCATTTAAGTCTCTGAGGACTTGTCAGTTCCTCAGTCCCAATCAAGCTTAACCAGACAGAAAGGGGAATAATTATCAACATGGATGGTTGATAACTTGAGATTACATTGAAAACATTTTTGTTATTGTGGCAAAACAGAGCATAAAAATTTCCATTTTAACCATTCTCAAGGATACAGTTCAATGGCATTAAGTACATTCCCACTGCTCTGCAACCATCACCACCACCCAGCTCCAGAACTTACTATCCCAAACTGAAACTCTATACTCCTTAAACACTAACTCCCCATTCTTCCCTTTCCCCAGCTCCTGGCAACACTATTCTACTTTCTGTCTCTATGAATTTGTCTGTTCTAGGTATCTTATGTAAGTGGAATCATAAAATATTTATCCATTTTTGTCTGGCTTATTTCACTTAGCATAATGTCCTCAAGGTTCATCCAGAGATTATTACTGATGGGACGATATCTGTCACAATTGAGTTAGGTCCATAAAGGTATTGGTCCTGTTTCAGTTACACACAGGAGTTGGAGGGCACTCCTATCTCCCTGGAGCCCTCAGGCTTTCCTATGGGTGGGCTGAGGTGGTTTGCCCTTGGTCCTGCTCTCAGCAACCACGTCCTCCTACTTGCTTAGCCCGGAGACGTGGGTGTCCTTGTGACTCTTTATTCTTCTTTACCCTGACATGCAATTGCCCAATACATTTTATTGTTTCTACCTTTCAAAGAGCCCCCTAAATCTTCCTTTTTTATCACTGAATCAGTCTCAGTTCAGACCTCCATCTGTTCTCACATGGAGAAGTATCTAGCCAGTCTCCTCGCCGGTATCCCGGCCATCAGGCATTATTTCATTAATTCATTCAACAGGTATTCTGTTACATGAACATTTCTTGTCAGCACTGAGCTGACTTCGTAAGTCGTGGGCATAACCATTTGAGCCATTTGTCTCCAGTAAATCTCATGGTACCTAAGCATGTCTGATTCTAGAGTCTAACTTTTCCTAGTCCATTCATTGCTTTCCAATAAAGGGTGGAATAAAGATTCAGAACTTTTGGCAGATGAAATCAAGGGTTCAAAACAACAAGTGGAATTTTAAGAGGAAGAAGTATAGAGTCTTACATCTAAATTCAGGAAAATAGAGTGCTTATGTATAGATCTAGGGAAAACTGACTGAAACAGCTCATATGGTTGGGGGGGGCGGGGAAGATGCTGGAATTTTGGTTATCAACAAGCTTGATATAGGCTCACTGTGATGAGACTCTTAAAAGTGCTCGCCACATTTTAGGCTGCACTAATTAAAATAGTATGCTCTGACCACAGGCCATAATAATGCATATACTTTGGCCTGATCCTCATCTTCAGCTCTATGAAGACAAGCTGCACTCCGTGAAAAATATTAAGAAACTAGGGGGCATGCGGGGCATTGATTCTGAGCCCTGAGATCTGGGCCTTGGCTATACTTGGGAAGTATGTGAAAAATACAGATTCCTGGGATCCACCCTTGGATATTTTCAAGTCACCCTAATGTACATCTTAGGTTGGGTACCACTGAGATGGGAGACACGAACAGCATGATCTAGGAAATAACTGGAGGAAGTGGGTATTTAGCTTTGAGAGGACAATGGGGAGATGAAATAGAGGACTATGGGGAGATGAAAATGCAGATGCTAATCTACTAGGTTTAGGGTAAGGCCTGAGATTCTGCATTTCTAATAGGCTTGCACTGATGCTAGTGCTTCTGGTCTGTGGACCACACTTGGGCAGAGGCTGTAGGGGTTGGCCAGATGACCTAGGTGATCTCTCAGGTCCAAGTGGGTATCCGGCAAAAGTTGATCAGTTGATGATGGAGAAAAGAAATTACCAGAACTACACTGGAATCCTTCTGAACTCATGATGTGGAATGTGATTTCATTTCTTTAGTTAATTCTTAGATTTCTCTAGAAACTAGGTATTACAGATGAGTGATCAAGAGCATGAGCTTCAGAATCACATCAACTTAGGTTTATGTCTTGCTTTCTCCATTCGTAGGGTCAGAAATCAGGCAAATTACCTATCTGCACCTCATTTTCCTCATTTCTAATAACCTCTCACTGGGAATTTGAGCATTTAATGTATGTAAAGTGCTTAATGGAGAGCACGTACTTGATAGGTGCTGTCCATGATTATTTTCATTAATTTACACATTGAAGCATGCACTGTTATCCTTCCTACAACTCCTGTATCTTTGGAGGATTCCTGAGAGCTCTGCAAATGTCATAGAGCCTGCCCGTGAGTTCTCACAGTGCCGGCATTCTCTCCAGATTTTGGTGAGATCACTGGAAATACTTCTTGTGTGGGTCTCAGGTCTTTCCTCTTGACATTTTTTTCCTATCAAGATTTTCTTTAAATTCAAGTTAATTAACATATAGTGTAGAGTTCGTTTCAGGAGTAGAGTTCAGTGATTCATCAGTTGCATTTAACACCAGTGCTCATTACATCACATGCCCTACTCAATGCCCATCACCCAGTTACCCCATCCCTCCCACCTCACCCCCACCAGCAACCCTCAGTTTGTTCCCTAAAGATAAGAGTCTCTTCCGTTTTGCCTCCCTCTTGGTTTTCATCTTCCTTTATTTTTCCCTTCCCCTATATTCATCTGTTTTCATTTCTTAAATTCCACATATGAGTAAAATTATATGGTATTTGTCTTTCTCTGACTGAGTTCTCTTAGCATAATAGATTCTGGTTCCATCTGTGTCATTGCAAATGGCAAGTTTTCATTTTTTTGATGGCTGAGTAGTATTCCACTGTATGTATGTATCTTCTTTATCCATTCATCTGTTGATGGACATCTGGGCTCTTTCCATAGTTTGGCTATTGTGAACATTGTTGTTGTAAATATTAGGGTGCATGCGCCCCTTCAAATCACTGTTTTTGTTTTTAAAGATTTTATTGATTTATTAGAGAGAGAGCGAAAGCAGGAACATAAGCAGGGGAAGTGGGAGAGGGAGAAGCAGGCTTCCCGCGGAGCAAGGAGCCTGATGTAGGGCTCGATTCCAGGACTCTGGGATCATGACCTGAGGCCAAGGCAGATGCTTAACTGACTGAGCCACCCAGGTGCCCCTCAAATGACTATTTTTGTATCCTTTGGATACAACTCCTGGGTCATAGGGTAGTTGTATTTTTAACTTTTTGAGGACCCTCCATACTGTTTTCCAGAGTGGCTGCACCAGCTTGCATTCCCACCAACAGTGTAGGAGGGTTCCCCTTTTTCTGCATCCTCACCAACATCTGTTGTTTCCTGACTTGTTAATTTTAGCCATTCTGACTGGTGTGAGGTGGTATCTCATTGAGGTTTTGATTTGTATTTTCCTGATGCCAAGTGATGGTGAGCATTTTTTCATGTGTCTCTTGGCCATTTTTATGTCTTTGGAGAAATGTCTGTTCATGTCTTCTGTCCATTTCTTAACTGGATTTTTAATTTTTTTGGTAAGTTTGATAAATTATCAATAGATTTTGGATACTAGCCCTTTATCTGATATGTCATTTGCAAATATCTTCTTCCATTCTGTAGGTTGTCATTTAGTTTTGTCAACTGTTTCCTTTGCTGTGCAGAAACTTTTTATCCTGAAGAAGTCCCAATAGTTCGTTTTTGCTCTTGTTTCCCTTGCCTTTGGAGACGTGTCTAGCAAGAAGTTGCTGTGACCTAGGTCAAAGAGGTTGCTGCCTGTGTTCTCCTCTAGGATTTTGATGGATTCCTGTCTCATATTTAGGACTTTAATCTATTTTGAGTTTATTTTTGTGTATGGTGTAAGAAACTGGTCCAATTTCATTTTACTCCATGTGGCTGTCCAATTTTCCCAACACCATTTGTTGAAGAGACTGTCTTTTTTCCATTGGCTATTCTTTCCTGCTTTGTCTAAGATTAGTTGACCTGGCTTTTTTCCCCTTACCCTCACCTCCCCAAATCAGGAGCTAAATATTTTTTCTACTTCTTTTGACCACAATTTTAATTTAATATAATTTGATTTCCTGACCCCATAAGTCTGGAAATTGTTCAATTTAGGTGTTATAATGGATGCTACTGGATATCTGTCCAGCATCTGTTCCCCTGTTGTCTCTCCTACAGAACTCTAATTTTTTTGTTCTTCAGTTATTCATACTTACAAATGCATCCATGTGCTTCAGGGAAGCCATCAGCC